>NW_026705002.1:300000-499002 GCF_029867415.1 Vicia villosa
TTTCATCATTTTGGATGTGTGTGTTTTATTCTGAATACTAAAGATCATCTTGGTAAGTTTGATTCTAAAGCACAAAAGTGTTTCCTTCTTGGATATTCTGAACGCTCTAAAGGCTACAGAGTATACAATACTGAAACATTGATTGTAGAAGAATCAATCAATATCAGGTTTGATGATAAGCTTGGTCTTGAAAAACCAAAGCAGTTTGAGAATTTTGCAGATTTTGATATTGATATATCAGAAGCAGTAGAACCAAGAAGCAAAGCTGCAGAAGCCGGCAGTCTCAGAAGCAATGGATCAGAAGATCAAGTTGCTGCATCTTTAGAGAATCTCAGGATTTTTGAAGAACCAACAGTCAGAAGATCACCTAGACTTGCCTCAGCTCATTCAGAAGATGTGATCCTTGGAAAGAAATATGATCCTAACAGAACCAGATCATTTCTTAAGAATGACAATCAGAAGCAGTGATCAGAATCAGAAGGCGTAAAGTCTTTAAAAAAATTTACAGCTGTCATCTATTATCTGATGGTGAACACGTGCATGTACGGTTAGTACAAAGCGTGCAGTTGAAAAGACGCCGACCTAGGTAACTGTGTTAAATCATTTCATTTACCACGTTCTCTCACCTAACGTCACTTATCATTTAATGTAAATTGATTTCTCTTGATTCTGTAACTGTTCATTTTCTAATCTTATTGCATTTTTTTTAATCCGTCTCTATATATTCTTTTCAAATCATCTCATATATATTTTTCGCTCCTTGTCTCTCTTTCTTCTTCTTGCATACTCTCTTTTGAAAACTTCTTAGTCGCTTCTAAAACCCTAACCGAAAACCCAGAATTTGTTCTTCCTAGTTGTTCATTCTGTTTCAATGGCTGCTTCTTCATCTCAAAATGTTGGTTCATCTACTCCTCTCCATATTCAAGATGAAGAAAATCAGGAACTCACTTCAGTCGTTGCGTGCTCCATTCCTAAGGATAGATTAGAAGTTCTATGTGAACTCATGGTTGATTTTGATAACATTGAAGAACACCAATTTCATCTCAAAGAAGATATAATTTTTCAAGGATGGACTTCATTGTTCGCTGAGTTCTGTGGACCAGTCTACCCAGATCTTGTCAAGGAATTCTGGGTACATGCAGTTGTCGCCCCTAAATCAATATTGTCCTTCGTCCATGGAAAGTTTGTGGTAGTGACTGAGAACATCCTAAGGATGATGTTTGATCTGAGAAACCCTGAGGGGGCTTTTGAAATCAATCAAAGGGTAAATTGGAAAGATGTTTTATCCACCCTCTACCCAGACATAAATGAACCAAAGAATGTCAAGGACATGAGAGATCTCTACAAAATCTGGACCAAGATTCTTCTTGGGTGCTTCTATCACAGGAAAGGGACACATGCTTCTGACTTCGTCAACAATGAGCAAAAATACATTCTGTATTGCATTGCCACTAAGAAGAAGGTTGATGCTATCTACATTATCTACAACCATATGTGGAAGGCTGTGAAGGAGTCCAGAAATGCCTTCAGAGAAAAAAGTTGTACCATCATTCCGTTTGGTAGAATTATCTCAAATCTTTTGGTTCATTCCAAGATTGTTGAGGACCTGGAATCTGAAGGTATTATCAAAGACCTTGTTGTCACCTCTGGGGCCTGCCTGAATGCTTTCACGTTAAAAAAGATGAAAGTGATTAAGGCTATCATTAAGACTCCCCAACCTCTTGCTGGAACAAGAATCGGAAGAAAACCCGTTCTAGCTGAATTTGGAACCTTCTTCAATAGTGAGGTACCAAAAGTCAGAACTAGGTATCTGAAGTCACAAAAAGAGGATAAAAGTCTTAAAGATCAAGAGAAAGGTGCTCCAATTAAAGTAAATCGCAAGAAGGAAGAAAGGACCAAAAGAAAGTTTGATCATCCTTCTGGTAATCGAGTGAAGGTTGTTCAGAAAGTTGCTGCTACCACTGAGAAAGAAGTGGTCCCAGAAGAAGTCATTGCAAAGGTTGTTAAGGCTGTTTCTGTTGATTTTGAGAAGAAAAAGAAGGAAGCTGAGAAGAAGAAGAAGAAGTCAAATAACAATGCTGAGATTGTTGAAGTTGTTGAGAAGGAGAAAACCAGAAAAAGGAAGTTGATAATTCAAGACTCCGATGAAGAAATTGATGTTCAAGAGACTGTGAATCAGCAGGAAGTTCTGGCGAGCGTCAGAAGGAAAGAGATCTCTAGCGGCAAAACAAAGATTGTTGAAGAGCCGAAGAGTAAGAAACAGAAGAAGACTGAGGCTGTGGTCAAAGCCCTTCAGAAAGCATCCAAAGGTATATGTATTTCTGAACCTGATTCTACTCCTGCTGGTATTTCAGAAGTTGCACCAATAGCGGTTACCTCTATCCCTGAACCAGAAAAAGCCCCATCAGAATCACCTATAAATGTGCATGTTCTTACACCTCCATCTTCTCCTGTAACCATTCCTTCTTCTCCACCCACCATCAATCCTATTTTGGATATACCACCTCTTCAAACTCTCTTTCCACCTCACTCAAATATCTCCATCTCTCAACCTCCTCCTCATGCCAACTTTGAACACATTCCTTCCACCTCTCAAAACAACCATAGTGGTTCTGATCTTCCAACCTCTGCATCTCATGAGCAACTGCTCCGTGACTGCAATTACACTCCAAAGCCTCATCCTGAAGCTGAACTGGTTGTGTTAGAGTTCGATAATGAAGCAGAATCTTCTTATAGGTTAGATAGAGAACCTCAACCGTATTTCATCCCCAACCCTGCCTTTTCAAAAACCAAAATAAAATCCCGCCTTGTCTACCCTATTGGTGTAACTTTTGAAAAGGTAAAGAGGAATCTCAGAAGTATCTTTGATACCCTCAGAATTGCTGAAAGTTCTGGCCTGAATGACGTCGCTGAGGAAGTTCTAGAGGATCTTACGCAGAGAATCAGATGCTCTGTTTTTAGAACTTCAGGAAGCCTGTGTAGAAGCTGCTCCACGGCCTCGTGGAATTCTGAGAAGTTATGAAGATTTCTGGTTTGCTCGTCTCGGAGGGAGATATACCCTGGAAGAGAAGCAGTTTGTGGATGAATTGGAAGAAGCAAGACTGGCTGCTGCATTGGAAGCTAACCCTTGCTGGGAGATTATGGTCTGGATACCTCAATATCCTGTTCTGCTTGGAGATTTCAAGACTCTCTTTGACTTTTTGAGGGAAAACCCTTCTAAGAAAGACCTAAGCTTGGTCATTCCAGAAGTTGTTGACCCACCAGAAGTTGAAGGCCCTTCTGCCCCTAGGAATCTAGCTGCCATTCTTCAGGCACTTGAGAATGGAGATTCTGAGATTCCGGATGCAGAATATGAAGATGTTTCTATGCAAGAAGCAGGTGTAGAAGATCATGTTGCTGAATTAGTTCCTGTTGAGGAAATCCCTGCAAATGATCTATCAATGGAAGCTACGGATCACAATGCCATCCCGTTGGATAGAAGCTGTGAAGCTTCTTCTGATGAACCTTCCCGTCTTGCAAGGACTCTGGAAGTTCTTCAGAAGAACCAGGATGAGCAAAGCTCAGTCAATGCTGAGTTTAGAGCTTTCATAGAGAAGCAGAATGAGCACAACAATGGGGTTCAAGAGATGCTGGCCAAGATCTTGTCAAGGCTAGGGTCATCTTAGATTGAGTCTTAGTTGTTTTGTTTTTGCTTTTGCTGCATCTGTTTTGTGCATCTTCTCTTCCTTATCTTCTTGTACTTCTGTACTTTTGTCTGCTTGAACTTCAATGAGAATTCTCTTTTTCTTCCATGTGTTTCTTTTTGTTTTTCATCTGAATCTTTTATGTTTTTGATGTTATGACAAAAAGGGGGAGAAATATGTGATAAATGATTTGATTTAATCAGTTGCTTTACTAACAGAACTTGCAAAGTTCTATGCTTTAAGTTGTGTTGTTGCAGGAATTGAAGACTGAAGATCAACATAAGAAGCAACAAGATAAGGAAAAGTAATTCTTTAAGAGAATCAAGCTCCTGGATTCTTGAAGCAAGCTGAGTGCTATGAAGCTTCAGAATCAGAAGCAAGAAGGAAGAATGTTCAGATATTCTGATGATAGAATATGATCTGAAACATTATGTCTATTTGTTCTGATACATTCTATATGGCTCTGATACATATTATGTGTTCTGAAACATATTCTATGTTCTGACTCATTCATGCTGACTTTTGCCGTTTAGTTTTGTTCTGTAACATTTCAGGATGTAGAGATGCTCTGATGATGCTCTGGTACATTCAACAATGTTCTGATACAATCTAGCATGAAGTGATGTAAGAAGAAATTCAAGCTCTGAAGCTGTCCAAATGGAAGCAAGAGTCAGAAGCTGTGGATGTTCTGAAGATCTAAAGAAATTCAAGTTCTGAAGCTGTCCGATGGAAGCAGAAGTCAGAAGCTGTGAATGTTCTGAAGATCAAAGAAATTCAAGTTCTGAAGCTGTCTGATGGAAGCAGGAATCAGAAGCTGTGAATGTTCTGAGGATCTAAAGAAATTCAAAGTTCTGAAGCTGTCCTATGGAAGTAACAATCAGAAGTCATGAATGTTCTGAAGACCAAGCATATGTGAACGTCTCTACTGAAATACTCAGGGAAGTCTTTTATTTATAAAATTCTTCTAGTATTAATTTCAGGGGGAGATTATTCATCTCAGGGGGAGATTGTTAATCTCAGGGGGAGACATATTCACATGCTTATGCTATAGCTGTGTAAATTGTCTTTAGCCGTCTGCTCTTTCTGATCGCAAATTCATATCATTTATATATGTTTTTGTCATCATCAAAAAGGGGGAGATTGTTAGAACAAGATTTGTCCTGATCAATATTCTTAGTTTTGATAATATCAAGGATATGAATTTTGTGTGAGATAATGTGGTACTCTAATACATTGCAATTTCCCTTTCAGGAAATATATAAAGAGTATGCACAAATCAGCGCTTAGAAGCTTTGTCTCAGAAGGTTCAGCATGCAACATCAGAACATGGTCTGGCAAGACATCAGATGATGGTCAAGGCAGAATCAGAACATGGGTCTATGGAAGCATCAGAAGAACTTGAGATCAGAAGCAGAAGCACTGAAGTTCTCATGGTATCACGCTCAGAAGCACTTCAAGGTCAGAAGACAAGAAGATGCTATGCACCAAGCTGTTTGACTCTGATGATATTCAAACGTTGTATACACAAACATCAGATCAGAAGAAAGTACAGGTGGCAGGCTACGCTGACTGACAAAAGGAACGTTGGAAGCTATTAAAGGCAACGTCAGTAGACACAGCGTGAACAAGGCTCGAGGTAGTTGACAAAAGCGTGAAACATTAAATGCAATGCTGTACGGAATACGCAAAGCATTAAATGCTCCCAAAGGTCATCTTCTCAAGTGCCTATAAATATGAAGTTCTGATGAGAAGCAAGGTTACCAACTCTTGACGATTTCTGTGAATATTAACTTGCTGAAACGCTGTTCAAATCAAAGCTCTCAAACTTCATCTTCATCAAAGCTCACTACATTGCTGTTGTAATATATTAGTGAGATTAAGCTTAAACGTTAAGAGAAATATCACTGTTGTGATTATAGCTTTTCAGAAGCATTTGTAATACTCTTAGAATTGATTACATTAATTTGTAAGTAACTAGAGTGATCAAGTGTTGATCAGGATACTCTAGGAAGTCTTAGCTTGTGTCTAAGCAGTTGTAATTAGAGTGATCACGTGGTGGTCAGGATACTCTAAGAAAGTCTTAGCTTGTGTCTAAGCATTTGTTCCTAGAGTGATCGGGTTGTGATCAGGATACTCTAGAAGACTTAGTCGTGGGCTAAGTGGAAAACCATTGTAATCTGTTGCGATTAGTGGATTAAATCCTCAGGTGAGGTAAATCACTCCGTGGGGGTGGACTGGAGTAGTTTAGTTAACAACGAACCAGGATAAAAATAACTGTGCAATTTGTTTTTATCGTTCAAGTTTTTAAGACTACACTTATTCAAACCCCCCTTTCTAAGTGTTTTTCTATTCTTCAAACTCCTCCTTTTAACCCAGTCAAAGAGCACAAAACTACACCATATCACAAGTGACATATAAACTCCTAGAGTTCTTATCCATTCTGCAGAGAAAAGTGATTTCTCCCATACCTAACCACAGATGCTTTACAAAACCTCCTGAGGATCTTGATCTCACACGTTATTTTCACTCAGGATAGGACATTATATCTGACATATTTCTTCTTCATACTTGGGACACTGGCTGATTTACTTTTAACTCATACTTCACTTATGTACAATATAAACTTCCTTGGCTGAGGAGATGGACACCTTTGACATCAATCTCAATCACATGGATTTGACTATAATTTTGGAAATAACCTCCATGGCTATCTATGTTCAACACCTTGGAGGGGATTTAGGAGTTCACTAATAGATGATCACTTCTTTTTGATCAGACAATAAACAGTCATTTAGTAACTTGCATGACATACACACCTTGAACATATCTATAGTTTCTTTTTCTTCCAAATGTTCCATCAAGAGGATTTGAACACCAAACATTATCCCTCCTAGAATATAAGGGGAGACTTAACTAATAGACATACTCATTTGACCCATCCATTTACAGACATAGAGAACCAGACCTCCATATTGGATGACTTAGAACACAAGACACAATTTGTGTTAAGGACTAAAAAAACAAGACTTTAAACAGTAAGATAGACTGACTTAGAATAGAAAACCTATTCAATATCTTTGAAAAAACCACTACAAGGAAGGACCTCAGACTTAAAAATGTCCGAATACTACCCTTATTCCATATGTTTGTCACAAGTTGACAAACATAATCTATATAGACTCTAAACTAACCCATATCCGAAGGAAGGACATGAGAGAATCAAACAAGACTCAAGAGAAGAGAAAAATAAAATTAAAAGAAAGACTATAGAAACATGAGCAACTTAAATAACATACCTAGACTCTTAGAGGTGTTTCTTTAATAAGAGCTACATCAGGTGAATTTGTGCATTGGTTGGAACATGCACTAAGTTAGAGCAAGTGATACACACCATCAATACATGTTTCAGATGAAAAAAATAAGAACTATCCCTTCTAGTTTCCAAGGATAAAACATGTCTTAAGTTATGTCCTGACTTCTTGTTTGACATTTATCTTCTGACTAGGAAAGATTAGTCTTTGAAAGACTTTCCAGAAGATTAGAAGTAGAATTACATTGTCCTTGTTGATCTCCATACTCTATACTCCCCCTAAGATCTACAAATTAAGGATATATTTTATGTTGGTTCTAGAAGTATTCTTTATTTGGAATTTGCCACAATTTCCAAACTAGGAATCCTTAGTTTGCTTGCTACACAAGACTCAGATTGCCACACTCTACAACTTGTAATAGAAGAAACCTCTTGTATATAACCATACATTTTTCTTCAACAGATAATTCTAAACCTCATCTTTCTGGTGTCTTCAATAGTTCTGATGTTACTTCTTTATGTAGAACATTCTCTTCTATACATCACATACTTTTTCTTCTCTCGATTCAAATTTCCACACAATTAATGTTAATATCCAGCTCCCATCAAGATATTTAACAGTACCTGCATGTTTTTTTTGCTTTAATTAACTATTTAAATAATCACCAGACATTATTGCCACACTTCCTAAACTTATGAAGATAACAGTGAACATTAATACTGAAGCTTAGTTCCCACAAGTCCATAAATTCTTCATATAGATACTCAGCTCCCGACAGAGTATATGAATCTTGCGTTCAAGCTACACATCTAATAAGTACTAAGTCTCCCTTCAAAATATCTATCAGTTAGTTAGTTAGAATTGACTACTTACACTATATCATTCTGACTGATTACCTATTCACACTTATATACTTTATTATTGGCAATAAAATACTTTCAAACACTTGAAGACAAGGAGATGATGTTTTAACATTTGATAGGACATCATCCTTTATGGTTCTTGGCTAACATCTCACACAACTTTACATCCAGGCATATCAAGGAATAATATAAGCCACATCTCAAAACACTTCTCTTCAGACTTTTATTCTGATTTTGAGATGATCGATGCCACCGTCTGTACCTATAGAGGAGATTCCCTCAGCTAGGTTTATGGAATAGACTTACTTATGGCATGACACAGAAAAATGCATATTCTTCCAAGCAATCTGTCTCCCTTGATTCTTCAGACAATATCCTTCCAATATAAAATTTTGGGTAGTCAATACTTAGGACCATTCGTCACTGTGGTTGGATGACAGAATTCAGCTCCAAACAAAATCTGTTCTATGGTCATGAATAAAATTCCACATATCTAGTTACTTTGATCAGAAGGATATACCAGATATAAGCTCATCTTGATTTCTTATAAAGGGACGGTAGAGAATACCTTTATGAATCCTTTTACTTGCATTGAGCTCAACTTTCATACTCCCATAAGCTTAGGTCAGAAATAAACTGATATCTGGAGTAGAAAACTTTGTTGATCGTGTCCTGATCAACTAGAACAAAATAGATGTCTCCTCTTCCAGATTAGGAGTAAGTTCCAAACATATGAACTCACACTACATTTGTTTAGAACTCAAAATATCTATTCTTCAACTAGTAGCTTCATACCAACAGTAATAATGTTCTAACATCCCATAGAACATCAGTTCCATCTCCTTGGAACACATTATCCTTGATATTCTTTAAGGTCTTCAAACAACTTGCATATGTATATGAGACTCGTTGATCAATTGATACTCATTAACTCTATTGATAAATGTATTTATGATTGGACTTGAGAAGGGCTAAAGTATCTTTGACACTTTTAATATAGTTGAAACATCTGCCAAATAAAAATATAACCCTAGAATTCTTCTAGCACTTTGAGGGTTATATCAGAGGCTATGCAGCGAAATATAGCCATATATCAACAGACTTTACAAAGTGCTTACTCCATGATTCAATTGTAAGCATGACATCCAAGGATTGAAAGTAAATCAACCCTACAAAGTGCTTGCTTCTTCACCGAGAAATATACTGGACCTAACCAATATCCTGACCAAATAGAACCACGTAAGCACAAGAATAATACCTTATCAATATCCTCACTCCCGCATGAAGGTTTTGACAATCTACTTCTCTGTGCTAAATAAAAGCTGAACAGTTTAATTCAAATTCTTCACTCCCGCATGAAGTCTATGAATTTAACTCTCTTTATTCCAGATTCATTATCTTCTTTCATCAAGAAGGTACAATGACTTTAGTTAGGTTGGATAATTCTTCCACAAATAGGTCCATCCAAAACTTCAAGGGACCATACAATATGAACACTCCTTGTTCAAAAAATCTTCTACCTTGAACACAACCAGAAAGTATCCCTTATGGATCTCATCCAGAAACAGACAGGATACTTGCTCTGATACCAATTGAAATTCTGGTATGACAGTACCAAGATGTCATAGATGTTGTTGAGACATCAGGTCTGTTACAAAACTGCAATAATAGGATATTATGATTTTCAATTTTGGTTTAATACTAGCATGATAGAAGATCATAAGGATACTGGAACCATTTAAACATAATGATAACACAATGATCATAAACAAGTTTTGATCTGGGTTAGTTTGCTGAAGGCACAAGCTTTGAAAGAATTCCCTGATGTCATATCCAATTTTATGACATCTTATACTAGATCAATAAACTAGTGCAGAAAATAAATAACACAATGAATTGTCTACCCAGTTCGGATCCACAATCCTACTCTGGGGGCTACCTGGCCAAGCATAAGTCCACTAAATATAATCAATTCATAGACCCTCAGCAAACAACCAGTTTGCGATCTAATCACTTAAAAATACCCGTGATATACTTTTACCTAAGACTCACCTAGGTATGAGGCCCCCTAAAATCCCTTTAATCACAACCAGTGATAACACATAGACGACAATAAGAACAGAGTGAAGACACACTTCAAACACATCTTAATCTTGCTTATCAGCTTCGATCAAGAGACACATATCACTCAACCCTTACCTACATGTTTAGAGTGAGAGAAATACTTCTCTTACCTACAGGTTTAGAGAAGAACATGGGAGCCATCCCACAGCTTGGGTGATCTACCTTGACAAACCCTAATGTTTACATTGTTTCAATACTCGGCTTGCTTACTAAACTAGGTTACAAAGCTTCCTATTTATAACCTATTCCAACTGGACTTGGGCCTTCTATCACAACCTTATTTTCTGTTACAAATCATCAGAAAAAATTTGTTAAAAATCTTCAATCATAAGTTTCCTAAATTATTTTCATAATTAGAAATTGCATAATCCAATACTCTGACTTGATTCTCTTGACCATTAAACATGCACCACATAGGATTGCATAATAATCCATAGAATATTCTACATCTGTTGAGCACAAAATGAATCTTCATATTCCAGCTCAGCAGGCGCAATGAGTTTTCTGCATATGACATCTCATGATGTTACAGGACATGTCTTAACATTCCATAGAACATCTTGCTCTTTTACTTGTTTTGTACGTGTTTATATTTGCAAGCTCTATACTTTCTATTGCATATTGCTGCTATTATATTTTAGCCAAACATAAATGCCAAACACATACTTGAAGGAATAAAGTAAATTGTCACATTTTCTTCATACTTGAAGGAATAAAGTAGATCGCGCATTTTCTTAATACATCTTATTTGGTTATGCATTCAAAATTTCATATCACATTTTCGTTGAATTACCTCTTAATATGATAATTTGGAATTGGATAATCTCTTTTACATAAGTTCTCCTAAATCTTTCTTATATCATAGCCTTATTTTTCCTTTATAAGAAAGGGTGGAGTTCTCGTATTAAGAATATGTTCTTAAAACATATTACTAGGATTATTTGAGTTACTTGTAAATGTAGAAACAAAGCGAGGTTTAGAAATTATGGGTCAAATATTCATCATTCTATAAATTCCATAAAATGTGTTATTTCATTATCTGTTGATCACTTCAAGTCGCTTGATCTCCTAGAACAACAACTTTTTGTTGTTTTTAATAGACTAAATGAGAATTTTTGTGTGGTTTTGTTGTTAATTTAAAGCTTTAAACAATATCATCTGTTGAAACTTTATCTTCCAATTACTCCAATAGAGACAACTTAATATTAACGTTTTAAGCCCAAACTGTCTAGTATCCCATCCTTACATCATGCTCTTTTTGTTTTTAGATTATGCGGGTGTGGGCATTAATTTTTACAATTTTAAATTTCAATAACTTTAACTTAAAGTCGTGTTACATATAATATCTAACTCTCCCTCTTTTTTCCAATAATTATTATTTTGGATATATGTTTGTTATATTTTGGATATCTAGCTCTTTTTTCTGCCTGTTATTATTTTAAATTATTTTTGACTAATAAATAATTTTTCTTTTTAAAATTTAAAAAATTCTTGCAATAATTATTTGATCTCAAAAATAAATATTAAATAAAACTAAGCTCATTTCTTTTTAAATTAGGATTGAATTTAAAATGAAAAAATAACAAAAAAATGATTCACTGTTATTCAAAATAAGTAAATATATATTAAATTAAACTAAAGTTTTCTTTCATAGAATTCAAAATTCTATGTATTTTAAATCATTCAATAGAAATTCATTTATTTTTAAATTTTTTTGTTTGGATTGTGTCGTAAAATGATTCATTGTTAAATTTCTAAAGTCATATTCCTAATTTTTTTAAACTTTTGGGCCAAATTTAAAATATATAAAATAGGGACAAATTTACATTTGTTTGAAAATTTGAAGTGAATAATTTGTTAAATATGATTATTATTATTAAGGATTTATTTGTAATTTTTGAAAAAATTTAGACGAATTTGAAATTTTCATAAAATATGAGGACCGTCTTGCAAAATTTGAAAAATTATTAATCAAGAATTTAGTTCATATTATAAAGAGTGGATGAGCAATTTAAAATTCTTTACTTATTAGTGTCATTTGAAATTCATTATATTTAACATGAATAAAATACTGCATAAATTTAAATCATTTTATTAATTCTCCATATTTTAATCCAAACAATAAATTTTGATCTAGTCATTTTAAATTCCTTAAAAAAAATTACTTTTCCAAACTAAAATGCGTCATCCAAACCCCTCTCTTAAGTTAATGTTAAAATTAAGTTGAAAATATAGTAGATTTTGATACATTCAAATAACGATACTTTATTTGAGTAATCTTTTGGGGATATGACAAAACCACGTCCTTTACTTAGCTTTATATCGGCATTGTTATGTTTATTTCTATATCTACAATACAAAGAAATATCAATATAAACGATCAATCACTTAAAACAAAAGTTGAAATCACAAAGCAAATTAAATTCACCAATTACCACATGAAATTCTTAGAGGTTAAAAGGTTCAGAATACAACAGTTAAATATTTACTTCAATTTTGGACAATTTTCACTATGGCTTCAATACAATACAATTTCATCGGTGAAATTCAACTCCTTGTAGTATATGAGGGAGAAAACTCAATTTCATTGAAAGCTTGAGAGAGTACTTCATGCAATGCAATATACAGGGAACATTGGGAACTTATAGGAGTATATTTGGATGGTCTAGAATTAGTTGCACCCATACTAAACCAAGAAGAACGCCATTATTACCTTTGAGGATCTTACAATATTTTTGGTTCACATACTCTTTCCTACTATCAAAAATACACTCTTAATTTAATTGTCAAATTATGTTGGAATAATATGATAAGGAATTACAGACACTCAAAACACTTGAGACTTGTCTTTCATGAGAAATTTTAGTGTAACTCGAACGCAATCATCAATCAATAAATGAAACATAATACTTTGACACAAAACTAATACACATAAATAACACCAATAAACTTACAATAATCACAAGGTTTCTTGCGCGTCGCAATTTTGTTTCAATCACCGACAAGGGCAGTAATAGACAAATATCTTTTCACCAATAAGATCAACCTCGCTACATGTACTATTTATACATCCCTTCAGACATGCACCGAAATATGTTGAATGACTAAATAGAACGACTCTAAGATATGGAGTACATTGCAAAATTGGACTACTATTTTTTTTTTCTGTAGGCAAGATTTCATTGATAAAAGAGATCTTAAATAGAACGACTCTATAAATTAATTTAATTTTTCAGTTGCATTGTCCATGTTGTCATCAGTCTGTGCTATGTTATCCCTTCCTTGGGCATTATCCTAATTTTGCTTGATTGTCGGGTCTATCAACAATCATTCTTTATTAAATGAATACTTATTACACCTCTGATCTTATTTTAATTTGTTGTGCTAATAAAAACCACAATTACATTAGTGTTTTAAGAGAGCATCTTTCTAGCTATAAAGTGAATATTTATAAAAAAAGTTTAATATTTTAATTACTTTGGATTCATCAGAGAGCATCTTGGTAGATCCAAAGCAATTATCATATTTAATTTTTTTTTCTATAAATCTTTAATTTAGAGCTACAAAGTTTAATGTGGGTTTCATTAATATAACAAATGAAGACAAGATTAAATGTGTTATAAGTAACCATTGAAAAAAGGAAGGATGGTTGATAATGCAACAAACTAACCAAGTTGAGCTAAAGTCCAAGGCAGGGACAAAAAAGCTTAGGTAGATGCAAACATGATCCATGCCAATGAAAATAAAATTACTTTATAATATATAATAAAAGATTATATAAAAAAATGGTAATTTTCCATTATTTAATTTTTACGAAAAGAAAAACATGATCTCGATAACCAAGTTGAGCTAAAGTCCAAGGCAGGGACAAAAAAGCTTAGGTAAATGCAAACATGATCCATGCCAATGAAAATAAAATTACTTTATAATATATAATAAAAGATTATATAAACAAATGGTAATTTTCCATTTTATAATTTTACACTCATTATAGCACCAATGATCAAACAAATATGACACCATTACCTGTATGTTCATCAGTATCAAAGACAAAACATTTTTGAGAGAAAGAGTTGTTAGTTGAGTGGTTTGATGGATAAAGAAAGTTATTATATGTAAAATGTGAAGCTATTTGTGGGTGTGATAAATTTTTTTTGACAAACGTAGGTGTGATTAGTTTGCTACACGCGAATATGGCGTTTTGAACCTATTGACTTTGACACAGTTTTATGTGCAACCACATTTACATTCTCCTCACTCTGGCTAATTTTCACTTATTTATCTCCATGCAAAAGGGAGAAATTTTCTACAATCCCTAAATTTTTTTACTTAAAACTCTTTTTTATTTTTATTTTTATTTTCATTAGGCTATTATTTTATTTAAATTGAATTCTAGAATATTATAAGTATAATTATATTTTGTTTTAAAAAAGTTTTAAATAGGTCTCAAAATTTTTTTATTTAAACATTCTTTTCTAAAATACTTTTAAATGGTAAAATTTCAAAAATATTTAAGTAAATACTACTTTATTAAATTCTCATAAAAAATTGTTTAAACTCTTCTCATAAAAATATATAATTTCTATCTTTGTAAAATTTCAATATTACTCTTTTAAGAATTACTTTTAAAATATAAAATGAAAATTAAGGTTTTTTAAAATTAAAAACAAACTGGTTTGGGTTTACGGCTTTATCGGTAAGATTATTTATGATAATATCTTTAATGTTGAGCTGATGACACTATATTATAATTTGAGTATGTCTTCAAAACTTGACATAAAAGATCTGAAGTGTTAATCTTTCATCAACTCTCCTTTCAAGATTATCTCAAAGTCTGTAAATGTTTAGCATCACTATATCGTGGTATATTAACATGTAATTTCTTCTCCCCTATCACCAAATTATCCAAATGCACCGCAAGCAGCCGCCCATCAACCACCTCCACAAATCTGGCGAAGCCAAATCGTTTACCAAATTTGTTTCTTTAAGCGAAATTGCCACCTCTATCACATTCCCTATACACCCGAATAAAACGAACAAATCCTTTGCACTTGTATCTTCTAGAAATTCTAAAACATAATACAAAGTCACCTGCTTGGGTTGAAGAGGCAAATTGCGTTTCCAGCCACCCAACGGAAAAGAATCCCACCTCTGCTTCTCCACCCCTGGCTGCCGAAATTGGGTGACTTTCCTCCAACCATTCTCCTGCAAAACATACCTCCGATCTCTCATCCTTTGAAAAAAGAAGAAGAAACCCTCACCCCTTGAAGAAGGAGATTTGAGCGAAAATCCAAGAAAAACCTTGCAAATACAAACAGAGAAGACTGAACAAGGCCCAGCGAAAACCCTCGAGCTACAAGAAGACCGCGTTGAGAACAACAACCACCGAAACCTAAAAGCCCTAAATCGATATCAGACAGTACCTTCTAAACAAGGTCCCTGAGCCCTAATGCCAGGAGTTTAAACCGAAATTGAGAAAGTGCACGATATCTTTCTAGGAGCTCTTCAAGTTCCACCGAGGAAACACAGACACTCGCGCGACAGATCACCGGAAGTCTACCGGGAGACGCCCTTCTGAAATCGCATTGTATGGAGTACTATACTATTTGCTAAAAAAAATGTCATATCCCCAATATTAGTTAATTCTAAAAATCATAAATTATCACCCATCAAAGAATTAAAAAATCTAAATTATTTTGATGTTTAGTGTCATGTTTTTTGTGAATCAATTGTAAATTGGTGCAAACCTCTATTCTTTCATGAAATACAATATATGCATTGTTTATAAATATTGTCTTGAATTATAGACATGTGATAACCTTTTCATAAATTAGTTGGGCAGTTTTTATAAATATTATCTACGTGTTGCAAGTATAATCAACAATTTATCCAAGATGGAAAAACTTATGGATTGCAAGATACAAGTCAATTTAGTAACTATTAAGTTTTGACGATGATATGGTATTTGTAACGCCCCATTTTTATCTTATTTATTTTTATAATTAAAAATCTATGATAATTAAAAATATGTGATAGTTAAAAATAGGCAAAATACTCATTTTGGTCCCTTAACTTTTTTCCGTGCTAAAATGGTCCTTTAACTTTTTAATAGATGCATATGAGTCCCTTCCGTCTACTTCGTTAGTCAAAGTCTGTTAAATGTCTACGTGGCAGTGACGGGTGGATTTGACCTAGTATTGTGATGGATTTATCGTCGGAAAAACCGACGCTAAAAACTATTTCTGGATTTTTTTTAATTATTGTTCATCTTCTTCCCAAAAAAATTTCCTTAAAAAAAACCCAAAAATTTAGGGATAACACCAAACCATAAACCTTCATTATGCACCATTATCATGACCTTTGTCATCCTCCAACCCAAACCATAAACCTGCAAAATCTAACACAGTAGCCACAAATCATCTTCAACTTTCGTCACTTTACCAAATCACAACAACAACAAACTCATGTAAATAAAACACATCAACATGAAATAAACCTCACAAATTCAAAATCAACACCACCAAACTCACCTCTAAACACAATCTGATTCAAGAACCTGCATAAAATCTATGGATTAAAGCAAAATCAAAACATAACAAAGAAGAGTGAGAAAAGAAAATATCATAAACGGAAACCACCGAAAGCATGGAAGCACCCTTCCGCCGTCTACGGTCAACCGTGTTCCATCCTCCCTCCGCACCAGAACTCCGTTGAAGCCCCCACCCCCTCCGACAACCACTTTTTTCATGATGTTTCTGTTGCTTGTGATTTATTGTTGAGATTGCAGGACTTGATTGCATTTTGTTCATTTGATTTTATAGAAATTGTTGTTGTTAGTAAGAGATGAAAAAGAGAGGAAGAGAGAAGTTTTATTCACGTTTTATGAGAGAAAGAGATATGCTGTTATGGGTGGAAGAGATATGATTTTATGGAATTTTTTGTTGTTAGTAAGAAATTAATGCTGTTCACGATTTTTAGTATCCAATTTTGAGTTTTTGTTGATATCCCCAAATTTTTAGGTATTTTTTAAGAAAATTTTTGGGGAAGAAGATGAACAACAATAATTAAAAAAATCCAGAAATAGCTTTTAGCGTCGGTTTTTCCGACGCTAAGTCCCTCACAATATTTGGTCATATCCACCTGTCACTGCCACGTAGACTTTTAACAGACTTTGACTAACGGAATAGACGGAAGGGACTCATATGCATCTATTAAAAAGTTAAAGGACCATTTTGACACGAAAAAAAATTAAGGTACCAAACTGAATCTAGGGGTATAGTTAAGGGACTACAATGGGTATTTTGCCTTAAAAATATGGTCTTTATATTTAAAAAATTAAAAATAATAACTAAAAAATAAATTAGTGTCGGCCAGACATAAAACTAAAATAAAAATTAAAATGAGCGCCAAACGAAAAAATAAGTGGGAAACTAAAAAAGTAAATAATATAAATAATAATTAATTGAATGTAGCGTCGGTTGGGCTGACACTAAAACAAAAATATAAATCAAAATACGTTTAATTCCAAACGAAAAAAAAACAGGGAAAATAAGTAAATTAATAAATAATTCAGAAAACTAAACGTTTAAAAATTAGCGTCGGCCCAGCCGACACTTTGATTCAAAAAATAATAAAATTTATATCAAAATTCAGTCAATTTAAACTTAGCGGCGGTGTCATCGTGTCTGGTTGCTCAAGAAAAAAAATAATAAAACGAGCACCATATAGCGTCGGAGTCGGTTGCCGACGCTATATCCTGGCAGCTAAATCCCAATATTCTAGTAGTGATCATCAGTCGGCTTAGTTTGAAAAGAACCACAAATCAACATAGTAGACAATTGTATAATTGGAGCTTAATGGTTTATGAAGAACAGTGAATTTCTTTCTCCAAAGTTGGTGATAGTTGACATGAAGCAATTATGGGGTTGGACGCGGCCACTTCTTGCACGATTCTTTTCTTCATGTATAAGCAACATCATACAAGATTCTATTAAACAATTTTTTCAACATGTATCTACCATGGTACTATAAAAGACTACTTTTCTTCAAACTGTGTTCTAGCTTCAGCATGCATACCATGCCTTCCGTACCCGAACAGTAGAGCATTGTATGTTACAAAGTTTATTTTAATGAAGTTATAATTAAGTACAACGAAGTGGAAATATGTGGAATCAAAGATGCACTATGCAAAAATGGTTCAGTGAAGTCTTCTATTATGTTGCTTATCACATTGATAAAGAAATGAATAAAGAAAATGTGATCACTTTCAAATTGGTGGCTTGTGATGGGGTTTAATGGAGTATTTAAATTTAAGTAAAAAGAGGAAAAATCAAGAGATTTTGGAATTATCGCACAATGATGAATCTATTTTTAAACGATGATAATGAATATATATTACTAGTACTCTTTTCAAAAAATAGATAACATAAAATCTATTTAATAAAATTTACACATGTAACAAAAATTATATAATAAAATTGTTTTTCCTTAATATTGTGTTATCATTAAGATCAAATTAAAAAGCATTGTTCATTAACCCTATTTCAGTTCAATAATGAATATTGTGGAAGATTGTACGCCGATTTATGAAAAACATTTTCTTCATACCTGAAGGAATAAAGTAGATGGTCGCATTTTCTTCATACTTGAAGGAATAAAATAGATTGTCGTGTTTTCTTAATACATCTTATTTGGTTATGCATTCAAAATTTCACATCACATTTTCGTTGAATTACCTCTTAATATGAAAACTTGGAAGTGGATAATCTCTTTTACATAAGTTCTCCCAAATCTTATATCATAGCCTTATTTTTCCTTTATAAGAAAGGGTGGAGTTCTCGTATTAAGAATATAGTCTTAAAACATATTACTAGGATTATTTGAGTTTTGTAAATGTAGAAACAAAGCGAGGTTTAGAAATTATGGGTCAAATATTCATCATTCTATAAATTCCATAAAATGTGTTATTCAATTATCTGTTGATCACTTCAAGTCGCTTGATCTCCTAGAACAACAGCTTTTTGTTGTTTTTCATAGACTAAATGAGAATTTTTGTGTGGTTTTATTGTTAATTTAAACCTTTCAACAATATTATCTATTGAAACTTTATCTTCCAATTACTCCAATAGAGACAACTTAACATTAACGTTTTAAGCCCAAACTGTCTAGTATCCCATCCTTACATCATGCTCTTTTTGTTTTTAGATTATGCGGGTGTGCATTAGTATAAATTTTTACAATTTTAAATTTCAATAACTTTAATTTAAAGTCGTGTTACAAATAATATCTAACTCTCCCTCTTTTTTCCAATAATTATTATTTTGCATATATGTTTGTTAGATTTTGGATATCTAGCTCTTTTTTCTGCCTTTTATTATTTTAAATTATTTTTGACTAATAAATAATTTTTTTTTTAAATTTAAAAAATTCTTGCAATAATTATTAGATCTCAAAAATAAATATTAAATAAAACTAAGATTATTTCTTTTTAAATTAGGATTGAATTTAAAATGAAAAAATAACAAAAAATGATTCACTGTTATTCAAAATAAGTAAATATATATTAAAATAAACTAAAGTTTTCTTTCATAGAATTCAAAATTCTATGTATTTTAAATCATTCAATAGAAATTCATTTATTTTTAAATTTTTTTGTTTGGATTGTGTCGCAAAATGATTCATTGTTAAATTTCTAAGGTCATATTCATAATTTTTTTAAACTTTTGGGCCAAATTTAAAATATATAAAATAGGGACAAATTTACATTTATTTTGAAAATTTGAAGTGACTAATTTTTAAATATGATTATTATTAACATTTATTTGTAATTTTTGAAAAAATTTAGACGAATTTGAAATTTTCATAAAATATGAGGACCGTCTTGCAAAATTTGAAAAATTATTAATCAAGAATTTAGTTCATATTATAAAGAGTGGATGAGCAATTTAAAATTCTTTACTTATTAGTGTCATTTGAAATTCATTATATTTAACATGAATAAAATACTGCATAAATTTATATCATTTTATTAATTCTCCATATTTTAATCCAAACAATAAATTTTGATCTAGTCATTTTAAATTCCTTAAAAAAAATTACTTTTCCAAACTAAAATGCGTCATCCAAACCCCTCTCTTAAGTTAATGTTAAAATTTAGTTGAAAATATAGTAGATTTTGATACATTCAAATAACGATACTTTAGTTGAGTAATCTTTTGGGGATATGACAAAACCACGTCCTTTACTTAGCTTCCGCATTGTTATGTTTATTCCTATATCTACAATACAAAGCAATATCAATATAAACGATCAATCACTTAAAACAAAAGTTGAAATCACAAAGAAAATTCAATTCACCAATTACCACATGGAATTCTTAGAGGTGAATAGGTTCAGAATACAACAGTTAAATACACATAAATAACACTATGGCTTCAATACAATACAATTTCATCGGTGAAATTCAACTCCTTGTAGTATATGAGGGAGAAAACTCAATTTCAATGAAAACTTGAGAGAGTACATCATTAAATGCAATATACAGGGAACATTGGGAACTTATAGGAGGATATTTGGATGGTCTAGAATTAGTTGCACCCATACTAAACCAAGAAGAACGCCATTATTACCTTTGAGGATCTTACAATATTTTTGGTTCACATACTCTTTCCTACTATTAAAAATACACTCTTAATTTAATTGTCAAATTATGTTGGAATAATATGATAAGGAATTACAGACACTCAAAACACTTGAGACTTGTCTTTCATGAGAAATTTTAGTGTAACTCGAACGCAATCATCAATCAATAAATGAAACATAATACTTTGACACAAAACTAATACACATAAATAACACCAACAAACTTACAATAATCACAAGGTTTCTTGCGCGTCACTATTTTGTTTCAATCACCAACAAGGGCAGTAATAGACAAATATCTTTTCACCAATAAGATCAACCTCGCTACATGTACTATTTATACATCCCTTCAGACATGCACCGAAATATGTTGAATGACTAAAGAGAACGACTCTATGATATGGAGTACATTGCAAAATTGGACTACTATTTTTTTTCTGTAGGCAAGATTTCATTGATGAAAGAGAACCCAAGTTCTCAACCGAACTTACAAAAGAGGGGCGGGAAAACAAAACACCCCGAAGAAAAATTATCCACCAATTGAGACTTGCGATAAAAATAGCATAGGGTCTTTGCTAAAATTATAAAAGTTACAATTGGTTTGACTAATTTTTCCTATGACTAACCATCTCCAAGCCAAGATCTTAAAACACCACACGATATCGTTGACATTCCACGCATTGTTGGACTACTATGTTGAAACCTCCGATCCTGCTATTAAAAAATTAATAATCATGTTCAAAGTCCCATGCTAATGTAGCTACCTTTTGTGGAGGAGTGAATCGACAACAGTCACAGTGACAAGCTCCTTATTTCCATATATGTGTCTATTCATATAACACCATTGTAATATTGTGATACCTCTAATGAATAATTAATAAAGTTCAACAATTGCTATAATTTTATATAAGCCACACATTCCAATGCTAGTATTATCCTATATTCCAAAAAAGAAAGAACTATGATATTAAGACGGTATAATTTCAACATAAACAAAACAAATAGGAAAATCCTTCAGTTCCTTTTTAACAATTCTTCAATCACCAGTTCAAAAAACTAATATTTGTTAATCACAAAAAGAAAGAACAAAACAGCATACCAAATTTTTTACCAACAAGTTGTTGTATCTCCAATTTGTGTAAAATTGAAATGTAGGAGGCACTTTAGAAGATGGTTTAAAGTTTCAAACACGAGTTCAAAAAAGAGAATTAGAATTGAGGAAACTACAAAATTCGGAAACTAATTTTTTTTTATGAATTATAAATTAATTTAATTTTTCAGTTGCATTGTCCATGTTGTCATCAGTCTGTGCTATGTTATCCCTTCCTTGGGCATTATCCTAATTTTGCTTGATTGTCGGGTCTATCAACAATCATTCTTTATTAAATGAATACTTATTACACCTCTGATCTTATTTTAATTTGTTGTGCTAATAAAAACCACAATTACATTAGTGTTTTAAGAGAGCATCTTTCTAGCTCTAAAGTGAATATTTATAAAAAAAGTTTAATATTTTAATTACTTTGGATTCATCAGGGAGCATCTTGGTAGATCCAAAGCAATTATCGTATTTAATTTTTTTTCTATAAATCTTTAATTTAGAGCTACTAAGTTTAATGTGGGTTTCATTAATATAACAAATGAAGACAAGATTAAATGTGTTATAAGTAACCATTGAAAAAAGGAAGGATGGTTGATGATCCAACAAACTAACCAAGTTGGGCTAAAGTCCAAGGCAGGGACAAAAAAGCTTAGGTAGATGCAAACATGATCCATGCCAATGAAAATAAAATTACTTTATAATATATAATAAAATATTATATAAACAAATGGTAATTTTCCATTATTTAACTTTTCAGTATTACTGTTATTTTTTTACAAAGTCAAACAATAATTTTATTATACTTGCTTTTGTTGATTAAGGCTTTTGTAAACTTATTTTTATACAACTGAAAATTTTCTATACAGGCCATTGATATTTTCTTAAATCTTGATAAATCGTTATGCGTTAAAAACAAATCAATAAATAAGATAACCACTAATTAATAAGTGTACTCTTTAAAATCAACATGATATCCATTTATTATCAATCAATGGTAAACCATAATCATCTACCTATTAAAGAGAGTAACATGTTAGTGTTTAAACTTCGTATTATTTATTTGAACATTTTGCTTAAACATTTTTCTTGCACAGTACATTATGATTACAAGTCTCATTCACAATATTGAAACAAGCCGAAGATATATGTCCGAAGTTGGGACATCTAATAGTGTTAGGCAACTAAATTAAATTATAACCTATATGAATGACAAATTCACAGTAAGTCTAATTCTAATTTAGTCTAGTTCAATTTTCTACACGTGAGAATGTCTTTTTTTTATGAGAATGAAATGAATAATCACTGATTATTAAATTAAATATAAATGGTTGAGATTAAATAATCACTCTCATATAATTATTCATTGAATCATTAATAAATATAATGGTCAATAATTATTTCTTTCATTCTCATATAAATTGTATAGGGTTATAAATATTTTCTATTAATTTTAACGCAATCTCCAAAATTCATTTCCACATTTCTAGCCTAATTTCTATCCTATTAGATTTCATCTATATAAACCATGAGAGAGTTTGGAAATAATCCAGTATACATTTGATAAATAAAAAGTTCAAAAGAACATTAAAATACACAAAAAGTGGAAGCACGTAATGTAGTACCTATGTTTGAGTCATCCTCCACAATTGAATCACCACCATCTTCTAATAACGAATGTGCAATATATGTTCCTATCTGCAACAAATCAAGAAAGACATGATTTGAGTACTAATTAATGAAATTGAAGCTTACCCTTAAAAATCAAAATGATATAAAATGTGTTAAAACAATAAAACACAGCCATGTTAATAACACCTTGTAGAATGATCAAGAACCTCAAGCGTGGTAAGGATCAGAGGCACTCCATCTTCGAACCTCACATTCATTATAGTACCACTGATAAAATAAATATGTCCAATGGCACCATTACCTGTATGTTTATCAGTATCAATGACAAAACATTTTTAAGAGAAAAAGTTATTATATGTAAAACGGGAAGCTAATTAGGTCAAAAAATGAATCAAGAGCTTAGAAGCAATACAATATATAATCGATATAGAAAAAGTTCAAAAGAACATTAAAATACACAAAAATTGGAAACAAACAAATTAGTACCTATGTACGAGTCCTCCCCCACACTTGAATCACCATCATCTTCTAATAAGGAGAAAGGTTTAACATCATAAAATGTAAAGAATATGCAATATGTTAACCAAAAATAGGACCCTAGATAACAATTACCAAATAACACCACCACCCTGAACTAAATGTTGAGCAACATCCAACACAAGCCATGTATATATATAGAAAGAGATTATGAAGTATAGTTTCTTGCGTGTGAAAATAACTTTGACAAAGTTTTCTGTTCAACAAAATGACATATTTACTCTCAACCATAAGCTATGGCTAGTCTTACTTATTTATCTCCACGCAAAAAGGAAGAGATTTCTCCAATCCGTAGGAATTTTCTACTTAAAATTTTGAATTCTATAATATTATAAGTATAATTATATTTTAGTTTAAAAAATTAAAAAGTTTCAAAAACACATAAATTTAAACATTTCTTTGATTTATAATACTTTTAAATGATAATCATTGACCATTATATTAAATATAGATGGTGGAGATTAAATAAACATTCTCATATAATTATTCATTAAATTATTAATTAATAAATCTAATGGTCAATAATTATTCCTTTCATCCTCATATAAATTGTTTAGCATTATAAATCATGAAAGAGTTTGGAAATAATACAGTATACATTTGATAAACAAAATGTTCAAAAGAACATTAAAATACATAAAAATTAAAAGCAAGCAATGTAGTACCTACGTTTGAGTCATACTCCACAATTGAATCACCACCATGTTTTAATAACGAATGTACACTATATGTTCCTATCTACAACAAATCAAGAAAGACATGATTTGAGTACTAATTAATGAAATTGAAGCTTACCCTTAAAAATCAAAATGATATAAAATGTGTTAAAACAATAAAACACAACCATGTTAATAACATCTTGTAGAATGAGCTAGAACCTCAAGCGTGGTAAGGAAGGGAGGCACTCCATCTTCGAATCTCACACTCATTATAGCACCAATGATCAAACAAATATGGCACCATTACTTGTATGTTCATCAGTATCAAAGACAAAACATTTTTGAGAGAAAGAGTTGTTAGTTGAGTGATTGGATGGAGAAAGAAAGTTATTATATGTAAAATGGGAAGCTATTTGTGGGTGTGATTAATTTTTTTTGACAAATATAGGTTTGATTAGTTTGCTACACGCGAATATGGCGTTTTGAACCTATTGACTTTGACACAGTTTTATGTGCAACCACATTTACATTCTCCTCACTCTGGCTAATTTTCACTTATTTATCTCCATGCAAAAGGGAGAAATTTTCTACAATCCCTAAATTTTTTTACTTAAAACTCTTTTTTATTTTTATTTTTATTTTCATTAGGCTATTATTTTATTTAAATTGAATTCTAGAATATTATAAGTATAATTATATTTTTGTTTTAAAAAAGTTTTAAATAGGTCTCATAAAAAATTTATTTAAACATTCTTTTCTAAAATACTTTTAAATGGTAAAATTTCAAAAATATTTAAGTAAATACTACTTTATTAAATTCTCATAAAAAATTGTTTAAACTCTTCTCGTAAAAATATATAATTTCTATCTTTGTAAAATTTCAATATTACTCTTTTAAGAATTACTTTTAAAATATAAAATGAAAATTAAGGTTTTTTAAAATTAATAACAAACTGGTTTGGGTTTACGGCTTTACCGGTAAGATTATTTATGATAATATCTTTAATGTTGAGCTGATGACACTATATTATAATTTGAGTATGTCTTCAAAACTTGACATAAAAGATCTGAAGTGTTAATCTTGCATCAACTCTCCTTTCAAGTTTATCTCAAAGTCTGTAATGTTTAGCATAACTATATCGTGGTATATTAACATGTAATTTCTTCTCCCCTATCACCACATTATCCAAACGCCTCGCAAGCAGCCGCCCATCAACCACCTTCACAAATCTGGAGAAGCCAAATCGTTTACCAAATTTGTTTCTTCTAAGCGAAATTGCCACCTCAATCACATTCCCTATACACCCGAATAAAACGAACAAATCCTTTGCACTTGTAACTTCTGGAAATTCTAAAACATAATAGAAAGTCACCTGCTTGGGTTGAAGAGGCAAATTGTGTTTCCAGCCACCCAACGGAAAATAATCCCACCTCTACTTCTCCACCCCTGGCTGCCAAAATTGGGTGACTTTCCTCCAACCATTCTCCTGCAAAACATACCTCCGATCTCTCATACTATGATAAAATAAGAAGAAACCCTCACCCCTTGAAGAAGGAGATTTGAGCGAAAATCCAAGAAAACCCTACAAATACAAACAGAGAAGATCGAACAAGGCCCAGCGAAAACCCCCGAGCTACAAGAAGACCGCGCTGAGAACAACAACCGCCGAAACCTAAAAGCCCTAAATCGATATCAGACAGTACCTTCTAAACAAGGTCCATGGGCCCTAAAGCCAGGAGTTTAAACCGAAATTGAGAAAGTGCACGATATCTTTCTAGGAGCTCTTCAAGTTCCACCGAGAAAACACAGACACTCGCGCGGCAGATCACCGGAAGTCTACCGGGAGACGCCCTTCTAAAATCGCATTGTACGGAGTACTATACTATTTGCTAAAAAAAATTTCATATCCCCAATATTAGTTAATTCTAAAAATCATAAATTATCACCCATCAAAGAATTAAAAAATCTAAATTATTTTGATGCTTAGTGTCATGTTTTTTGTGAATCAATTGTAAATTGGTGCAAACCTCTATTTTTTCATGAAATACAATATATGCATTGTTTATAAATGTTGACTTGAATTATAGACATGTGATAACCTTTTCATAAATTAGTTGGGCAGTTTTTGTTTGGTTTTGTTACAAATTTAGGTTTTTCCACAACCTAACAAGTTGAAACAATAGCTACCATATATTACGGAGAGATTCCTCAAATGTTTGGTAGATATTCTCTTTGCCATAAGTTTGAATCCCTTTTGAGGTGCTTCAGCTCCCCAATCTTCAAATTTTCTCACATTTCCTACTTCTAAAATCTCTAATACCTTTTTCTTGTGCTTCCTATTTAATCGGAACGGTGATGGTTAGCTAGTAATATGGTTTTTCCATCCCCGATTTCTCCATCCCCACTTTTCTCATCATTAACAATTTAGGGAAGTTGCTTGCATTTTTGTGTGATCATTGACACAAGAATGTTTCTCAGTTTATCCCTTTCACTAGAACCCTATCTATCATCTACATCTTTTTTGTGGATCTACGTGTTGCAAGTATAATCAACAATTTATCCAAGATGGAAAAACTTATGGATTGCAAGATACAAGTCAATTAGTAACTATTAAGTTTTGATGATGATATGGTATTTGTAACGCCCCATTTTTATCGTATTTATTTTTATAATTAAAAATCTATGATAATTAAAAATATGTGATAGTTAAAAATATGGTCTTTATATTTAAAAAATTAAAAATAATAACTAAAATATAAATTAGTGTCAGCCTGTCATAAAACTAAAATAAATTAAAATGAGCGCCAAACAAAAAAATAAGTGGGAAACTAAAAAAGTAAATAATATAAATAATAATTAATTGAATGTAGCGTCGGTTGGGCTGACACTAAAACAAAAATATAAATCAAAATACGTTTAATTCCAAACGAAAAAAAAAAAGGGAAAATAAGTAAATTAATAAATAATTCAGAAAACTAAACGTTTAAAAATTAGCGTCGGCCCAGCCGACACTTTGATTCAAAAAATAATAAAATTTATATCAAAATTCAGTCAATTTAAACTTAGCGGCGGTGTCATCGTGTCTAGTTGCTCAAGAAAAATAATAATAAAACGAGCACCATATAGCGTCGGAGTCGAATAGTAGAGCATTGTATGTTACAACGTTTATTTTAATAAAGTTATAATTAAGTTCAACGAAGTGGAAATATGTGGAATCAAAGATGCACTATGCAAAAATGGTTCAGTGAAGTCTTCTATTCTGTTGCTTATCACATTGATAAAGAAAGAAATAAAGAAAATGTGATCACTTTCAAATTGGTGGCTTGTGATGGGGTTTAATGGAGATTTTAAATTTAAGTAAAAAGAGGAAAAATCAAGAGATTTTGGAATTATCGCATAATGATGAATCTATTTTTAAATGATGATAATGAATATATATTACTAGTACTTTTTTCAAAAAATAGATAACATAAAATCTATTTAATAAAATTTACACATGTAACAAAAATTATTTAATAAAATTGTTTTTCCTTAATATTGTGTTATCATTAAGATCAAATTAAAAATCATTGTTCATTAACCCTATTTCAGTTCAATAATGAATATTGTGGAAGATTGTACGCCGATCTATGAAAAACATTTTCTTCATACCTGAAGGAATAAAGTAGACTGTCGCATTTTCTTCATACTTGAAGGAATAAAATAGATTGTTGTGTTTTCTTAATACATCTTATTTGGTTATGCATTCAAAATTTCACATCACATTTTCGTTGAATTACCTCTTAATATGAAAACTTGGAAGTGGATAATCTCTTTTACATAAGTTCTCCCGAATCTTATATCATAGCCTTATTTTTCCTTTATAAGAAAGGGTGGAGTTCTCGTATTAAGAATATGGTCTTAAAATATATTACTAGAATTATTTGAGTTTTGTAAATGTAGAAACAAAGTGAAGTTCAGAAATTATGGGTCAAATATTCATCATTCTATAAATTCCATAAAATGTGTTATTTCATTATCTGTTGATCACTTCAAGTCGCTTGATCTCCTAGAACAACAACTTTTTGTTGTTTTTCATAGACTAAATGAGATTTTTTGTGTGGTTTTGTTGTTAATTTAAACCTTTCAACAATATTATCTGTTGAAACTTTATCTTCCAATTACTTCAATAGAGACAACTTAACATTAACGTTTTAAGCCCAAACTATCTAGTATCCCATCCTTGCGTCATGCTTTTTTTTTTAGATTATGCGGGTGTGGGCATTAGTATAAGTTTTTACAATTTTAAACTTCAATAACTTTAATTTAAAGTCATGTTACATATAATATCGAACTCTCCCTCTTTTTTCTATTAATTATTATTTTACATATATATTTGTTAGATTTTGGATATCTAGCTCTTTTTTCTTCCTCTTATTATTTTAAATTATTTTTGACTTATAAATAATATTTCTTTTTAAAATTTAAAAAATTCTTGCAATAATTATTAGATCTCAAAAATATATATTAAATAAAACTAAGATTATTTCTTTTTAAATTAGGATTGAATTTAAAATGAAAAAATAGAAAAAAATGATTCACTGTTATTCAAAATAAGTAAATATATATTAAATAAAACTAAAGTTTTCTTTCATAGAATTCAAAATTCTATGTATTTTAAATGATTCAATAGAAATTCATTTATTTTTAAATTTCTTTTGTTTGGATTGTGTCGTAAAATGATTCATTATTAAATTTCTAAGGTCATATTCATAATTTTTTTAAACTTTTGGGCCAAATTTAAAATATATAAAATAGGGACAAATTTACATTTTTTTGAAAATTTGAGGTGACTAATTTGTAAAATATGATTATTATTAAGGATTTATTTGTAATTTTTGAAAAAATTTAGACGAATTTGAAATTTTTATAAAATAGGAGGACCGTCTTGAAAAATTTTAAAAATTATTAATCAAGAATTTAGTTCATATTATAAAGAGTGGATGAGCAATTTAAAATTCTTTACTTACTAGTGTCATTTGAAATTCATTATATTTAACATGAATAAAATACTGCATAAATTTATATCATTTTATTAATTCTCCATATTTTAATCCAAACAATAAATTTTGATCTAGTCATTTTAAATTCCTTTAAAAAAATTACTTTTCCAAACTAAAATGCGTCATCGAAACCCCTCTATTAAGTTAATGTTAAAATTTAGTTGAAAATATAGTAGATTTTGATACATTCAAATAACGACACTTTGGTTGAATAATCTTTTGGGGATATCACAAAACCACGTCCTTTACTTAGCTTTATATCCACATTGTTATGTTTATTCCTATATCTACAATACAAAGCGATATAAATATAAACGATTAATCACTTAAAACAAAAGTTGAAATCACAAAGAAAATTCAATTCACCAATTACCACATGGAATTCTTAGAGGTGAATTGGTTCAGAATACAACAGTTAAATATTTACTTCAATTTTGGACAATTTTCACTATGGCTTCAATACAATACAATTTCATCGGTGAAATTCAACTCCTTGTAGTATATGAGGGAGAAAACTCAATTTCATTGAAAACTTGAGAGAATACTTCATGCAATGCAACATACAGGGAACATTGGGAACATATAGGAGGATATTTGGATGGTCTAGAATTAGTTGCACCCATACTAAACCAAGAAGAACGCCATTATTACCTTTGAGGATCTTACAATATTTTTGGTTCACATACTCTTTCCTACTATCAAAAATACACTCTTAATTTAATTGTCAAATTATGTTGGAATAATATGATAAGGAATTAAAGACACTCAAAACACTTGAGACTTGTCTTTCATGAGAAATTGTAGTGTAATTGGAACGCAATCATCAATTAATAAATGAAACATAATACTTTGACACAAAACTAATACACATAAATAACACCAATAAACTTACAATAATCACAAGGTTTCTTGCGCGTCACAATTTTGTTTCAAATAAACTTACAGTAATAGACAAATATCTTTTCACCAATAAGATCAACCTCGCTACATGTACTATTTATACATCCCTTCAGACATGCACCGAAATATGTTGAATGACTAAATAGAACGACTCTAAGATATGGAGTACATTGCAAAATTGGACTACTATTTTTTTTCTGTAGGCAAGATTTCATTGATAAAAGAGATCTTAAATAGAACGACTCTATAAATTAATTTAATTTTTCAGCTGCATTGTCCATGTTGTCATCAGTCTGTGCTATGTTATCCCTTCCTTGGGCATTATCCTAATTTTGCTTGATTGTCGGGTCTATCAACAATCATTCTTTAGTAAATGAATACTTATTACACCTCTGATCTTATTTTAATTTGTTGTGCTAAAAAAACCACAATTATATTAGTGTTTTAAGAGAGCATCTTTTTAGCTCTAAAGTGAATATCTATAAAAAAAGTTTAATATTTTAATTACTTTGGAATCATCAGAGAGCATCTTGGTAGATCCGAAGCAATTATCATATTTAATTTTTTTTTCTATAAATCTTTAATTTAGAGCTACTAAGTTTAATGTGGGTTTCATTAATATAACAAATGAAGACAAGATTAAATGTGTTATAAGTAACCATTGAAAAAAGGAAGGATGGTTGATGATTCAACAAACTAACCAAGTTGGGCTAAAGTCCAAGGCAGGGACAAAAAAGCTTAGGTAGATGCAAACATGATCCATGCCAATAAAAATAAAATTACTTTATAGTATATAATAAAAGATTATATAAACAAATGGTAATTTTCCAGTATTTAATTTTTACGAAAAGAAAAACATGATCTCGATAAAGTGACACCATAAAAGAAAACAATTTTTGACTTTTGATGGAAAATGGTCAGTATTACTGTTAATTTTTTACAAATTCAAAAAATAATTTTATTATACTTGCTTTTGTTGATTAAGGATTACAACAGTAATGTAGTGAGGTTGAAGATGAAGTTTCTGAGCTTTGAGTTGAACAGCGTTTCAGCAAGTTAATATTCACACAAATTGTTAAGAATTGGTAACCTTGCTTCTCATCAGAACTTCATTTATATAGGCGTTTGAGAAGATGACCGTTGGGAGCATTTAATGCTTTGCGTATTCCGTACAGCATAGCATTTAATGTTTCACTGTTTTGTCAACTACCTCGAGCCTTGCTTTTGCTGTGACTACTGACATTGCCTTTAATAGCTTCTAACGTTCCTTTTGTCAGTCAGCGTAGCCTGCCATCTAGTACTTGATTCTGATTTGTTCTTTGTAAATACTACGTTGAAAATCATCAGAGTACAAACAGCTTGGTGCAGAGCATCTTCTGATCTTCTGATCTTGATATGCTTCTGAGCGTGATTCCATGACTTCAGTGCTTCTGCTTCTGAACTCAAGTTCTTCTGATGCTTCTAATAGACCATGTTCTGATTCTGCATGACCATCTTCTGATGTCTTGCCAGACCATGTGCTGAAGTTGCATACTGAACCTTCTGAGTCAAAGCTTCTTAGCGCTGATTTGTGCATACTCTTTATATATTTCCTGAAAAGGAAATTGCATAGTATTAGAGTACCACATTATCTTGAGCAAAATTCATATACATTGTTATCATCAAAACTAAGATTATTGATCAGAACAATTCTTGTTCTAACAATCTCCCCCTTTTTGATGATGACAAAAACATATATAAATGATATGAATTTGCAATCAGAATAACAGACGGCAAAAGACAATTACACAGTTATAGCATAAGCATATAAACATAATGTGAATGTGTCTCCCCCTGAGATTAACAATCTCCCCCTGAGATGAATAATCTCCCCCTGAAATTAATACTAGAAGAATTTTATAAATAAAAGACTTCCCTGAGTATTTCAGTAGAGACGTTCACATATGCTTGAACTTCAGAACATTCACTGCTTCTGATTTCTGCTTCCATAGGACAGCTTCAGAACATTGAATTTCTTTAGATCCTCAGAACATTCACAGCTTCTGATTCCTGCTTCCATCGGACAGCTTCAGAGCTTGAATTTCTTCTTACATCACTTCATGCTAGATTGTATCAGAACATTGTTGAATGTACCAGAGCATCATCAGAGCATCTCTACATCCTGAAATGTTACAGAACAAAACTAAACGACAAAAGTCAGCATGAATGAATCAGAACATAAAATATGTTTCAGAACATATAATATGTATCAGAGCCATATAAGCCATATAAAATGTATCAAAACAAATAGACATAATGTTTCAGATCATATTCTATCATCAAAATATCTGAACATTCTTCCTTCTTGCTACTGATTCTGAAACTTCATAGCACTCAGCTTGCTTCAAGAATCCAAGAGCATATTCCTTTTACAGAATTTGCGATTCCTCATGATTTTGCTTCTAATGTTGAGCTTTCAATCCTGCAAAACAACTTAGAAACATATGAAGCTTGCAGCTTCTGTTAGTAATGTGGGGGCTTTCTTCCCGGCAACTGCTAATATAAATCAAATCATTTATCACTATTTCTCCCCCTTTTTGTCATAACATCAAAAAGAATGTAAAAGATTCAGATGTAAGCACAGGACAAAAGAAAGAAAAACAAATGATCATTGATAAAACAAGCAGAAGTACAAGAGTTATGCAAAAAAACAGATGCAACAAACAAGCAGAAAACAACTAAGACACAAAGACTAAGACCCTAGCATTGACAAAATCTTGGCTAGTGTCTCATGAATCCCATTGTTGCTCTCAGCCTGCCTTGCCATGAAGGCTCTGAACTCTGCATTGGTCTCATCTTGCCTATCCAGACGAGAAGCCAGGTCATGTTGAGTCTTCTGCATGGCCTCCAAAGTCCGCACCAGATAGGAGGGTTCACCAGAAGAAGAAACTTCCAGACTTCTGTTGACTGGTATAGCATTCTCCACTGCTGCTTCCATGGTAGTCTCTTCAGGGAGATCATCAGAATGTACCACCACATTCTCAGCAGGATGATCTTCTGAATGAGAACAGTCAATCTCTTCAGCATCTTCAATCTCTACATCTGAGTCAGACTCAGAAATAGCTTCAGCATATTCTGGTTCTGGGAACTCAGAATTTCCATCTTCCAGGGCTTGAAGAATGGTTGCAAGATTTGTTGGAGAAGGAGGACCAGCTGCAGCTGCAGGATAGACCACTTCTGGAAAGTCCATATCAGGAGCACTTTCAGAAGGATTCATTCTGAACCAATTGAACAGCCCCTGAAAGTCACCAGTCAGAACCATGAACTTTGGTCGCCAGACCACAAGAGTTCTATAGAGATTCCCTGTTAACTCATCTTCAGGCATCCTTTCCTCAAGAATTCTTTTGTTTCTGATGACGTGACGGTATCTTCCATCATCAAATTCTAACAAGAGTCCAGGAGCACCACGTGCTTCAGCAGTGAATCTTCTCTGCACATTCATAGCTTCAACTTGGAAACTTTGTCTAAGAGCTCTCCAGAGGTTGCGAAGAGAGCGCTCATCCAGATTATGGCGGTAGGCAGTTTCCAAAAGCTCTAACCAACGGTTCACACGATAGTGTAAGAGCTCAAGAAAGACAGGAGTAGCAGGTGCAGGAGGGCGAAAGGTGAAGCTGTAATCAGGGTAAAGACAGGAGTATGGATTGGGGGTCCTGGTAGGTATGGGATATGAGAGACAAGGGTCAGAAGGAAGAGGGTTAGAAGATGAGGATGGAATATCTGTAGTTTGGTGTGATGAGGATGGAATATTTGTGGGAAGTATAGTAGTTGAGGGAGTAGGGTTCAGAATTATAGGGGGTGAGGGTGGTTGCAGGTTAATTTGTGGGGGTGTGATGGGAGTTGATGTTTCAGTAGGAGACAGCAGAATGAATAAGGGAGATTCTGAGGGGGTTGGGATGTATTCCTGTCTGGAATAAATACCAGTCTTCTTAGCTCTGAAAGGATCCACCTTAAGAGGGTCAAAGGTGACCTTCTTCTTTTTAGCTTCTTTCTCAGCATCTTCTGCTGCTTTTCTTTTCAGTTTCTTCTCTCTCTTCTTCTGATCCTTCTTCCGAAGATCAGTCTGAGAGGGAAGCACTCTTCCACGTATCCATGCAGGATCAACGGAAGCTCGCGTCTTCACAGAATCTTCCAGATAGTGCTTAACAGTTTTAACCAGTTCAGCTTGAAACATGGTTGAGAAGCCTTGAACAGGGACTCTTCTGATAGGGATATGAGAGAGAACAGTTGGAACAGAAATTATTTCCTTCACCAGTTTCATTCTTAAAAGATCAAAGCCAGAGAAGACATTGCCTTGATCAATTCTGAAGAAAGAAGGAGTTCCACAAGTCTTAAGAGACTCCAGCAAATCACTTTCAATCAGAATATATGAGATCATTCTGCCGAAAGGAATAATATTCTTCTGAAGATGAGGATACTGCTCCTGATACTCATCCCTAGATTCTTCAATAGCCAGCTTCAGGTTTTCAAAGAGTATGTTGGAAATATTAAGTTTAATGCTCTTTCCAATACAATAGAGAGTATACTTCTGATCAGGATTGATGAAAGTGGAGGAGAGAGACTTCTTTCTATGGTGAAGAGAACCCATGATGATCTCAGCCCACACCTGAAATAGAGGTCTCAACGTGCCAGTCATGTTGGAGTTAATACCAGTGACGGTTGAGATAAGTTTCTCAACTTTGTTCCAATCAACCCTTCCAGCAAGAGGACCAGTTTCACCTTCTTCATCATCAAGATTGTACAGTTTTCTGATCAGAGCTTCAGTGATCACCACTTCATGCCCTAGCACGAAAGAGAGAATGGCGGTTGGGGTGACGGTTGCGTGTGCCCAGAAATCTTTCACAAGAGCAGGAAAGACTGGTCCAACCAATCTACCCAAATAGTTAGCCCATCCTTGAGCCATAAACCTAGCTTTTGGCTTGAAAGCATATGCAGCCAAGTCAACAAAGTCCACAGGGGACTCACACAGTACTTCCATTTCCGATGGAGACAAAGAGCAAGTTTTCAGAGGAGCAAAGTCAAACTTGTTGAGAACCAGTTGAGATGAAGACATTTCTTCGGACCGAGAGTTACTTGAAGATGGGTTCATGATGAATGCTAGGTGAAAGATGAGTAAACTAGGGTTTATGCAGAAATGCAGAAAGACAGAGAAAGATGGTGAACGATGAAAAACTGAACGCAAAGAGAGAGAAATGAAAGAGGGAAAAAACTGAAACGTTTGAAGAGTATAAAATAAAAAAAATAAAAGAAATGATGAATGGCATTTAATGTTACGTAACAAGAGGAGAGAGAAATTATGACAAATGAAGTGATAGAAACAGTTACCTAGGAAAGGCGCCTCCTCAACTGCACGCATGTTTGTCCAAATAGGGTAGACACGTGTTACCATCTGGAAATAGATGACAACTGTATTTTAAAAAAAAACTTTATCCCTTTTAATTCAGATCACTACTTCTGATTGCCATTCTTTAGAAATGATCTTGTTCTGATAGGATCATCTTTCTTCCCAAGGATCACATCTTCTGAATGAGCTGAAGTAAGTCTAGGTGATCTTCTGATAGTTGGCTCTTCAGAAATCCTGAGATTCTCTAAGGATGCAGCAACTTGATCTTCTGATCCATTGCTTCTGAGACTGCCAGCTTCTGCAGCTTTGCTTCTTGGTTCTTCAACTTCTGAGATATCAATGTCAAAATCTGCAAAATTCTCAAACTGCTTTGGCTTTTCAAGACCAAGCTTATCATCAAACCTGATATTGATTGATTCTTCTACAATCAATGTTTCAGTATTGTATACTCTGTAGCCTTTAGAGCGTTCAGAATATCCAAGAAGGAAACATTTTTGTGCCTTAGAATCAAACTTACCAAGATGATCTTTAGTGTTCAGAATAAAACAAACACATCCAAAAGGATGAAAATATGAAATGTTGGGCTTTCTGTTCTTCCACAATTCATAAGGAGTCTTATTTAGAATAGGTCTTATAGAGATTCTATTCTGAATATAACATGTAGTGTTTATTGCTTCTGCCCAGAAGTGCTTAGCCATATTGGTTTCGTTGATCATGGTTCTGGCCATTTCTTGTAGAGTCCTATTCTTTCGTTCTACAACTCCATTTTGTTGTGGAGTTCTAGGACAAGAGAAATCATGGGCAATACCATTTTCTTTGAAGAACTCCTCAAAGAATTTGTTCTCAAATTCACCACCATGATCACTTCTGACCTTTATGATTTTACACTCCTTCTCAGTTTGGGTCTGAGTGCAGAATTCAAAGAACAGTGAATGAGACTCATCCTTGTGTTTCAAGAACTTTACCCATGTCCAGCGGCTATAATCATCAACGATGACTAATCCATATTTCTTCCCTTTGACAGATGCTGTTTTGACAGGGCCAAACAGATCAATGTGCAAAAGTTCTAACGACCTTGAGGAAGAGACAACATTCTTAGACTTGAATGCAGGTTTGGAGAACTTGCCCTTCTGACATGCTTCACAAAGAGCATCTGATTTATATTTCAGATTAGGGAGTCCTCTGACAAGATTTAGTTTGTTAATCTGAGAAATCTTTCTCAAACTAGCATGTCCTAATCTTCTGTGCCAGACCCATTGCTCTTCAGAAACAGACATAAGACAAGTCACCTTCTGATTCTTAAGATCCTGAAGATCTGTCTTATAAACGTTGTTCTTTCTCTTGCCTATAAATAGGATTGAGCCATCCTTCTGACTTACAGCCTTGCAAGACTTTTGATTAAAGATTATGTCATAACCATTGTCACTTAATTGACTTATGGACAATAAGTTATGAGCTAATCCATCTACTAGAAGAACATTAGAAATAGAAGGAGAGTTACCAGACTTTATAGTTCCTGAGCCAATAATTTTGCCCTTCTGATCTCCTCCAAACTTCACTTCTCCAGCAGATTTAAGCACCAGGTCTTGGAACATAGACCTTCTTCCTGTCATGTGTCGCGAGCATCCAGAGTCCAGGTACCATGACATGTTGTGCTTTTCCTTCTTTGCAGCCAAGGATATCTGCAATAGGAATAATCTTTTCCTTAGGTACCCACAATTTCTTGGGTCCTTTCTTGTTAGTTTTCCTCAAGTTCTGATTGAACTTGGGTTTAGCAAAATATTTAACAGGAGGAACAACATGATATTCTTTAGGTTTGTCAGCATGATATTTCTTAGGATGTGTCACATGCTTCTTGGTGTGAACAGTGTTAAACTTTTGTGCATGTGAAGTGAGCCTAATATCATGTGCATGGCCATATTTGAACTGATCATACAATGGCTTGTATGTGATATTCAGATCATCAATAGGTTCAAATTTATGTGAGGTATCACCCTCATAGCCAAAACCAAACCTTCTATTTCCAGAAACACCATATATCATAGAAGCAAGATGACTTCTGCCAATACTTCTAGATAAGAACTTTCTGAAGCTCGATTCATATTCTTTCAGAATATGATTCATGCTAGGAATGGATTTTTCTGTTTCAAAAGGAGATCCACTATCTTTGGATAGATTTAAAACTTTTTCCTTCAGTTTAGAATTTTCCACTTCAAGCTTCTTAGTTTCAAATTCAAACTGCTTCTTCAGCTTTTTGTATTTGATACTAAGATCAGCCTTGAGTTCCAGAAGTTCTGTTAAACTGGAAACTAACTCTTCTCTAGATAGTTCAGAAAATACCTCTTCACAATCTGATTTTGATGTAGATTCTGATCCATCATCCATTGTGGCCATTAGTGCCAGATTTTCCTGCTCATCTTCAGAGTCTGATTCTGATTCTGAATCATCCCATGTTGCCATAAGACCTTTCTTCTTATGAAACTTCTTCTTGGGATTCTCTTTCTGAAGTTTTGGGCACTCACTTTTGAAGTGTCCTGGCTCATTGCATTCATAGCACACGACCTTTTTCTTGTCATATCTTTTGCCTCCAGAAGATTCTCCTCTTTCAGGCTTCTTTGAGCTTTTGAAGCTCCTGAACTTCCTTTGCTTGCTTTTCTAGAGTTGATTGACTCTTCTGGAAATCATGGACAGTTCATCTTCTTCTTCTTCTGATTCTGATTCTTCAGAATCTTCTTCTTCAGCCTGAAAAGCGTTAGTGCATTTTTTAAAATTAGATTTTAATGCAACAGACTTACCTTTCTTCTGAGGTTCATTTGCGTCAAGTTCAATCTCATGACTCCTCAGGGCACTTATCAGCTCTTCCAAAGAAACTTCATTCAGATTCTTCGCAATCTTGAATGCAGTCACCATTGGGCCCCATCTTTTGGGCAAGCTTCTGATGATCTTCTTTACATGATCAGCTTTGGTGTAGCCTTTGTCCAGAACTCTTAATCCAGCAGTTAGAGTTTGAAATATTGAAAACATCTTCTCAATGTCTTCATCATCCTCCATCTTGAAGGCTTCGTACTTCTGGATTAGTGCAAGAGCTTTGGTCTCCTTGACTTGAGCATTTCCTTCATGAGTCATTTTCAAGGACTCATATATGTCATGAGCCGTTTCCCTGTTAGATATCTTCTCATACTCAGCATGAGAGATAGCATTCAGCAAAACAGTCCTGCATTTGTGATGATTTTTGAAATCTTTCTTTTGATCATCAGTCATTTCGCTTCTCGTGAGCCGTACACCAGTAGTTTTAACAGGATGTTTGTAACCATCCAACAGAAGATCCCATAGATCAGCATCCAGACCAAGAAAGTAACTTTCCAATTTATCTTTCCAATATTCAAAGTTTTCACCATCGAATATTGGTGGTCTAGTGTAACCATTGTTACCATTACCATTGTATTGCTCAGCAGAGCCAGATGTAGATGTAGATGTATTTGTTGAAATTTCACCAGCCATCTTTTACTGAAGCATTTTTCTCTTCCTGAATCTTTTCTAAACACGGTTAAGTGCTTGCACCTTAGAACCGGCGCTCTGAAGCCAATTGAAGGATAGAAAAACACTTAGAAAGGGGGGGGGGGGGGTTTGAATAAGTGTAGTTTCAAAACTCGTAAGATAAAAATAATTTGCACAAGTATTTTTATCCTGGTTCGTTGTTAACTAAACTACTCCAGTCCACCCTATACAAGGTGATTTACCTCAACTGAGGATTTAATCCACTAATCACACGAGATTACAATGGTTTTCCACTTAGACAACTTCTAAGTCTTCTAGAGTCTTCTGATCACAACTTGATCACTCTAGGAACAACTGCTTAGAGACCTTCTAAGACTTCTCTAGAGTATACTGTGTTAGAACAAGATTTGTTCTTATCAATTATCTTAGTTTTGATGATAAAAATAATATGAATTTTGCTTAAGATAATATGGTACTCTAATCCAATGCAATTTCCCTTTCAGGAAATATATAAAGAGTATGCATAATTCAGCGCTCAGAAGTTGTGTCTCAAATGGTTCAGCATGCAACATCAGAACATGGTCTGGCAAGACATCAGAAGATGGTCGAAGCAGAATCAGAACATGGGTCTATGGAAGCATCAGAAGAACATGAGATCAGAAGCACTTAAGATCAGAAGATGGTATCACGCTCAGAAGCACTTCAAGGTCAGAAGATCAGAAGATGCTGTGCACCAAGCTGTTTGACTCTGATGATATTCAAACGTCGTATTCACAAACATCAGATCAGAAGGAAGTACGCAGACTACGCTGACTGACAAAAGGAACGTTAAAGCTACTAAAGGCTACGTCAGTAGACACAGCGTGAACAAGGCTCGAGGTAGTTGACAAAAGCGTATAACATTAAATGCAAAGCTGTACGGAACACGCAAAGCATTAAATGCATTCAACGGTCATCTTCTCAACGCCTATAAATATGAAGTTCTGATGAGAAGCAAGGTTAACGATTCTGCACCAAAACAACTCATATCAAACTTGCTGAAACGCTGTTCAAATCTAAACTCAGAATCTTCATCTTCATCAAAGCTCACTACATTGCTGTTGTAATATCTTAGTGAGATTAAGCTTAAATTGTAAGAGAAATATCACAGTTGTGATTATCGCTTTTAAGAAGCATTTGTAAACTCTTGAATAGATTACATTAAGTTGTAAGGAACTAGAGTGATCAGTTGATCAGTATACTCTAGGAAGTCTTAGCAGTTGGCTGAGCAGGAAGTCTTGGCAGTTGGCTGAGCAGGAAGTCTTGGCAGTTGGCTGAGCAGGAAGTCTTGGCAGTTTGCTGAGCAGGAAGTCTTGGCAGTTGGCTGAGCAGAAAGTCTTAGGAGTGAACTAAGCCTAGAGTGATCGTGTTGATCAGTAGACTCTAGAAAAGTCTTAGGAGTGAACTAAGCAGTTGTTCCTGGAGTGATCAGGTTGTGATCAGAAGACTCTGGAAGACTTAGTTGCGGCTAAGTGGAGAACCATTGTAATCCGTGTGATTAGTGGATTAAATCCTCAGTTGAGGTAAATCATCTCTGCGGGGGTGGACTGGAGTAGCTTCGTTAACAGCGAACCAGGATAAAAATAATTGTGCATTTTATTTTTATCGCTCAAGATTTAAAGTCACACTTATTCAATCCCCCCTTTCTAAGTGTTTTTCTATCCTTCAATTGGCATCAGAGCGCCGGTTCTAAGGTGCAAGCACTTAACCGTGTTTAGAAAAGATTCAGGAAGAGAAAAACGCTTCATTTAAAAGATGGTTGATGAAAGTGAAAAGATTACATCTACATCTGGCTCTGCTGAGCAATACAACGGTAACAATGGTTATACTAGACCGCCGGTATTTGATGGTGAAAACTTTGAATACTGGAAAGATAAACTGGAAAGTTACTTTCTGGGTCTAGATGGTGATCTATGGGATCTTCTGATGGATGGTTACAAACATCCAGTAAATGCCAGAGGCGTGAAGCTGTCAAGGCAAGAAATGAATGATGACCAAAAGAAGCTTTTCAGGAATCATCATAAATGTAGAACTGTTTTGCTGAATGCTATCTCTCATGCTGAGTATGAGAAGATATCTAACAGGGAAACGGCCTATGACATATATGAGTCCTTGAAAATGACTCATGAAGGAAATGCTCAAGTCAAGGAGACAAAAGCTCTTGCCTTAATCCAGAAGTATGAAGCCTTCAAGATAGAGGATGATGAAGACATTGAAAAGATGTTTTCGAGATTTCAAACTCTTACTGCTGGATTGAGAGTTCTTGACAAAGGATACACCAAGGCTGATCATGTAAAGAAGATCATCAGAAGCTTACCCAGAAGATGGGGTCCGATGGTGACTGCATTCAAGATTGCGAAGAATCTGAATGAAGTTTCTCTGGAAGAGCTTATCAGCGCCTTGAGAAGTCATGAAATAGAGCTGGACGCAAATGAGCCTCAAAAGAAAGGTAAGTCTATTGCATTAAAATCTAATATCAAGAAATGCACTAACGCTTTTCAGGCCAGAGAAGAAGATCCTGAAGAATCAGAATCTGAAGAAGAAGATGAACTGTCCATGATTTCCAGAAGGCTAAATCAACTCTGGAAGACCAAGCAAAGGAAGTTCAGAGGCTTCAGAAGTTCAAGGAAATTTGAACGTGAAGAATCTTCTGATGAAAGAAGATTTGACAAGAAGAAGGTCATGTGCTATGAATGCAATGAGCCTGGACACTACAAGAATGAATGTCCAAATCTTCAGAAGGAAAGTCCCAAGAAAAAGTTTCATAAGAAGAAAGGTCTTATGGCAACCTGGGATGAGTCAGAAGATGATTCAGAAGATGAGCAGGCCAACTGTGCGCTGATGGCGACAGAAGATGACGGATCAGAATCTACATCAGAATCAGATTCTGAAGAGGTATTTTCTGAACTTACTAGAGATGAGTTAGTTTCCGGATTAACTGAACTTCTGGAATCCAAGTCTCAGATTTGTATTAAATACAAAAAGCTGAAAAAGCTATTTGAATTTGAAACAAAGAGGCTTGAGTTGGAGAACTCTGAATTAAAAGAAAAACTTTTAAAATTATCCAATAATGTTGGATCTCCTTCTGATTCAGAAAAATCCACTCCTAGTCTGAACCATATTCTGAAAGAATATGATTTAAGTTTCAGAAAGTTCTTATCTAGAAGTATTGGCAGAAGTCAGCTAGCTTCTATGATATATGCTGTGTCTGGAAACAAAAGAGTTGGCATTGGTTATGAGGGTGAAACCCCATACAAACTTGAACCTGTTGATGAAATGAAAATTACATACAAGCCATTGTATGATCAGTTCAAGTATGGCCACTCTCATGATATTAGGCACACTTCACATGCACAAAGTTTTCACATTACACACATTAAGAAGCATGTGACACAACCTAGGAAATATCATGAAACTCACATTAAGAATTATCATGCTGTTCCTCCTATTGCTTACAATGTTAAACCCAAGTTCAATCAGAACTTGAGAAAATCTAACAAGAAAGGACCCAAGAAGATGTGGGTACCAAAGAAAAAGATTATTTCTTTTGCAGATTCTCTTGATAACAAAGAAGACAACATTCAACATGACCTGACACCTGGATTCAAGTTGGTCTCAACACTTGAAGGGAAGAAAGATTGTCTTTCAAGTTCTGGTTCTTAAATCTGTTGAAGAAACTTTGTTCGTAGGAATTCAGAAAAGAAAGTTTATTAGTCTTGGAACCATCTGTTTTGTTTGTCTCTAAAGCATTGGTGTTTCATTCTTGATTTTTCTGATTGCTCTAAATGCTACAGAATATACAACATTGAAACATTAATTGTGGACAAATCAGTAAACATCTGTTTTGATGATAAACTTGTTTCTGATGAAACAAAGAGCTTAAGAATTTCTGCAGATACAGTTTTGTCTTATCAGAAGCTGCAGAACAAAGAAGTAAACCTCCAGAAGCTGTGTATATCAGAAGTAATGGATCAGAAGATCATTCAGTCTTATATCAGCACACTTCAGAAGGAGTATTTCCAGAAGAGAAACTTGATCAACTCAGAAGCAGTGATCAGAATCTGAAGGCGTAAAGTCTTTTCTTAATACAGCTGTCATCTATCATCTGATGATGAACACGTATCTGTACGGTTAGTACAAAGCGTGCAGTTGAAAAGACGCCGACCTAGGTAACTGTATTAAATCATTTCATTTACTGTGTCCTCTCTCTCCTAATGTCATTTCTCATTAAATGCATAATAATTTCTTTTTTAAATCTTTTATATAACCCGCTTCATCTTCATTCCCATTTTTTTCTCTCTCTTTTGTGCATTCATCTCGTTACATCTCTCTTCAAACCCTAGTTCTTGATTTGATCTCAAAGCATTATCATAATGAATCCATCTTCTCGTTCATCAATCTCTAAAGATAGTATCACTTCCACACAGAACCGTCTAAGCAAAAATGATGCTCCGTTGAAAACTTGCTTAATACCCACGAAAGAACTGGAAGTTCTATGTGAATCGGCTGTGGACGTCAACAACCTTAAAGCAAATGGCTTTCAGTGTGATGCAAGAATCTTTGAGCAAGGATGGTCTAAATATCTTGATAGATTGGTTGGTCCAATTTATCCTGAACTTGTAAAGGAATTTTGGGTACATGCAACAGTTACCCCAACTGCCATCATCTCATTCGTGCTAGGGCATGAAGTGACTATCACTGAAAAACTCATCAGAAAGCTGTACAATCTTGATGATGAAGAAGGTTGGTCTGAGTTTCAACCCCATACAGTTGACTGGACTTTAGTTGAAAAACAAATCTCTACGGTTGTTGGAACTGACTCTCATTTCACGGGCAACTTAAAGCCTTTTTACAAAGTATGGGCTGAGATTATTCTGGGTTCTCTTTACCATAGAAAAAAGATGCGCTGCTCCTCCTACATCAGTCCGACTCACAAGTATACTCTCTCCTGCATTGGCAAAAAGATAGAGATCAACATCTCCCATATTCTTTTTGAGAATCTGAAAACCTCTATCTTTGAGTCAAGAGAAGATGAAAGGGCGAAGTATCCCCATATTCCAAGAACAACCATTCCTTTCGGAAGGATGATTTCAGACATTCTGATTGAAAGCAAAGTGGTGGACTCCATCAGAAATCGTAATGCCTCGCATTTTCTTGGAGTAACTCAAGGTCCCATCTTCAATGGTGTTGATCTGTTTGGACTGGAAGTCATTAAGAATGTACCTGTTATGTGCACAAGCTTTCCGGACATTCTGACAAGAAGAATTGCTGTTAAAGGATTCATATCTTTGTATCATAAAGAACTTGATCAAGTTGTCAAGTTTTACTTGGAAGATTGCGTGAGGAAGCAATCAGATGTTGATCCTGCTTGGATCCGTGGCAGAGTACTTCCGTCTAAAGAGGATATTCTGAAGAAGGATAAGAAGGAACGACAGGCAAGGTTAAAAAGAAAGGCTGAAGAAGATGAGGCTGAAAGAGCCAAGAAGTTGAGGGTCACCTATGATCCTGACAAGGTGGACTCTAAAGAACGAAGAGATAAAAGGATCAGAGATTCCTTTCGCAGAACCAGATCTTCTTCCTCTTCTTCTGTACAAATCTCCAGAAATGTCCTTACTCCACCTCCTTCTGTCCCTAAACCATCTTTCCAATCACCTCCATCTGAACCAAAAGTAAACTTCACTCTACCAAATCCTTCTCCATCATCCTCCTCCTCTCCCATTCTAAACCCCACACCGTTGAGCATTCTTCCACCAACTCCTTCTGATATTTTCCCCTCACCAATTCCCTTTACAAATACTCCACCCTCTCCTAAATTCATTCCATCTGACACTCCAACCTCATCAATCATTCTCTCAGATATTCCCTCCTCCTCAACCACCGCACCTCCACCTTCTTTATCCCATCCATTACCTACCAGAAAATCCCAACCCTACTGTCTTCTCTATCCTGACTACAAATTCACCTTCAATCCGCCTGAACCTGAACCTTCTACATTCCTGGAACTCTTCAGACATGAGGTGATTAGCAGTCTAGACCTTCTGAAGGATGCATTCCTAAATGGTCTGGATGATGTTTCTACAAGAAATCTCTGGAGAAGATTTCGCAAGGATTTCCAAGTAGAAGCAATGGGAGTTCAGAAAAGACTAGTGGCTGCTGCCCCTGGTTACCCTGGTTACCTTCTGGAGGAAGATAATGGTAAATACTATCATCCTCTCGGAAATTGCGTTGCTGCTGAGGAGAAGCCCTTTGTGGATGAATTGGAAGTATTGAGACTGGCTGCTGCAATGGAAGCAAACCCATGCAGGGACATGGTTATCTGGATTCCTGAGTATCCTGTTCTGCTTGGAGACTTCAAGACCTTATTTGACTTTCTGAGGGAAAACCCTTCTAAGAAAGACCCTAGCTTGGTCATTCCAGAAGTTGTTGACCCACCAGAAGTGGAAGGTCCCTCTGCTCCAAGGAATCTAGCTGCCATTCTTCAGGCACTTGAGAATGGCGACTCGGAAATTCCTGCTGCAGAATATGGAGATGCTCCTATGCAAGAAGCAGATGCTGAAGATCATGTTGCTAAATCAGACCCTGTTGAGGACATCCCAGCAAATGATACTTCTATGGAAGCTGCAGATCATGTTGTCATTCCTGTGGTTGAAAGCGGTGAAGCTTCCTCTGATGAACCTTCTCGTCTTGCAAGGACTCTAGAAGCGATTCAGAGGAGACAGGATGAGCAAAGGTCACTCAATGACAAGTATGATGCTTTCATTGAAAGGCAGGAAGGACACAACAACGATGTTAAAGAGATGCTGGCCAAGATCTTATCAAGACTAGGGCCATCTTAGATTGAGTCTGTGGTGTTTCTTTCTTTTCTTTGCATCTGTTTTGTTTCTGTGCATCTGATCTTTTCATCCTGTACTTTTGTACCCATTGGTTGAACCTTAATGAAATCATCTTCTTCCTCCATGTGTTCTGTTTTGTGCATCTGAATTTTTTTTCTTTTTGATGTTATGACAAAAAGGGGGAGAAAGATAAATGATAAATGATTTGATTAAATCTATCAGTTGCTGGGTAAAGGCTCCCACACATTCACTAACAAGAACTGCAAGTTCTATATGGTTTAAGTGTTTTGTAGGTACAGAGAAGTGAAGTGAATCTTCAAAGCAAACAAGCAAAACCATGGAAACTGAAGCAAGCTGAGTGCTGTCAAGCTTCAGAGATCAGAAGCAAGAAAGAAGAATGAATCAGATGATGCTGAGTGCTGAAATAGAATTTGAATATCATTGTCTATCCTGTTATGACAAAATTCTATTTGCCCTGATACTTATAATGTTATGGCTCTGATACATTATTTGCTCTGATACATGTTTTTAGCCTAAATGCTCTGATACATTTGGCTCTGATACATATCATGTATTTGAATATACATTTTATGTTCTAACTCGTTCATGCTGACTTTTGTCGTTTAGTTTTTGTTCTGTAACATTTCAGGATGTAGAGATGCTCAGATGATGCTCTGGTACATTCAACAATGTTCTGATACAAATCTAGCATGAAGTAATGTTGGTAGACATTCAAAGTTCTGAAGCTATCCGAGGGAAGCAGAAATCAGAAGATGTGAATGTTCTAAAAGATCCAGTAATTCAAGTTCTGAAGCTGTCCTGAATGGAAGCAGAAGTCAGAAGCTGTGAATGTTCTGAAGATCAAAGAAATTCAAGTTCTGAAGCTGTCCAATGGAAGCAGAAGTCAGAAGCTATGAATTCTCTGAAGACAGAAGCTCATATGATCGTCTCTACCGAAATAATCAGGGAAGTCTTTTATCAAAGTTCTTCGAGTATTTATTTCAGGGGGAGATTATTTATCTCAGGGGGAGATTGTTAATCTCAGGGGGAGACATATTCATATGCTTATGCTATAGCTGTGTAATTTGTCTTTTGCCGTCTACTCTTTCTGATCGCAAATTCATATCATTTATATATGTTTTTGTCATCATCAAAAAGGGGGAGATTGTTAGAACAAGATTTGTTCTTATCAATTATCTTAGTTTTGATGATAACAATAATATGAATTTTGCTTAAGATAATATGGTACTCTAATCCAATGCAATTTCCCTTTCAGGAAATATATAAAGAGTATGCATAATTCAGCGCTCAGAAGTTGTGTCTCAAATGGTTCAGCATGCAACATCAGAACATGGTCTGGCAAGACATCAGAAGATGGTCGAAGCAGAATCAGAACATGGGTCTATGGAAGCATCAGAAGAACATGAGATCAGAAGCACTGAAGATCAGAAGATGGTATCACGCTCAGAAGCACTTCAAGGTCAGAAGATCAGAAGATGCTGTGCACCAAGCTGTTTGACTCTGATGATATTCAAACGTCGTATTCACAAACATCAGATCAGAAGGAAGTACACGTGGCAGACTACGCTGACTGACAAAAGGAACGTTAAAGCTACTAAAGGCTACGTCAGTAGACACAGCGTGAACAAGGCTCGAGGTAGTTGACAAAAGCGTATAACATTAAATGCAAAGCTGTACGGAACACGCAAAGCATTAAATGCATTCAACGGTCATCTTCTCAACGCCTATAAATATGAAGTTCTGATGAGAAGCAAGGTTAACGATTCTGCACCAAAACAACTCATATCAAACTTGCTGAAACGCTGTTCAAATCTAAACTCAGAATCTTCATCTTCATCAAAGCTCACTACATTGCTGTTGTAATATCTTAGTGAGATTAAGCTTAAATTGTAAGAGAAATATCACAGTTGTGATTATCGCTTTTAAGAAGCATTTGTAAACTCTTGAATAGATTACATTAAGTTGTAAGGAACTAGAGTGATCAGTTGATCAGTATACTCTAGGAAGTCTTAGCAGTTGGCTGAGCAGGAAGTCTTGGCAGTTGGCTGAGCAGGAAGTCTTGGCAGTTGGCTGAGCAGGAAGTCTTGGCAGTTTGCTGAGCAGGAAGTCTTGGCAGTTGGCTGAGCAGAAAGTCTTAGGAGTGAACTAAGCCTAGAGTGATCGTGTTGATCAGTAGACTCTAGAAAAGTCTTAGGAGTGAACTAAACAGTTGTTCCTGGAGTGATCAGGTTGTGATCAGAAGACTCTGGAAGACTTAGTTGCGGCTAAGTGGAGAACCATTGTAATCCGTGCGATTAGTGGATTAAATCCTCAGTTGAGGTAAATCATCTCTGCGGGGGTGGACTGGAGTAGCTTCGTTAACAGCGAACCAGGATAAAAATAATTGTGCATTTTATTTTTATCGCTCAAGATTTAAAGTCACACTTATTCAATCCCCCCCTTTCTAAGTGTTTTTCTATCCTTCATACTGATCACAACCCGATCACTCTAGTCCTTTACAAATTAATGTAAACAAATTCTAAGAGTATTACAATTGCTTCTTAAAAGCGATAATCACAAACTGTGATATTTCTCTTACAGATTTAAGCTTAGACTCACTAAAGTATTACAACAGTAATGTAGTGAGGTTGAAGATGAAGTTTCTGAGCTTTGAGTTGAACAGCGTTTCAGCAAGTTAATATTCACACAAATTGTTAAGAATTGGTAACCTTGCTTCTCATCAGAACTTCATTTATATAGGCGTTTGAGAAGATGACCGTTGGGAGCATTTAATGCTTTGCGTATTCTGTACAGCATTGCATTTAATGTTTCACTGTTTTGTCAACTACCTCGAGCCTTGCTTTTGCTGTGACTACTGACATTGCCTTTAATAGCTTCTAACGTTCCTTTTGTCAGTCAGCGTAGCCTGCCATCTAGTACTTGATTCTGATTTGTTCTTTGTAAATACTACGTTGAAAATCATCAGAGTACAAACAGCTTGGTGCAGAGCATCTTCTGATCTTCTAATCTTGATATGCTTCTGAGCGTGATTCCATGACTTCAGTGCTTCTGCTTCTGAACTCAAGTTCTTCTGATGCTTCTAATAGACCATGTTCTGATTCTGCATGACCATCTTCTGATGTCTTTCCAGACCATGTGCTGAAGTTGCATACTGAACCTTCTGAGTCAAAGCTTCTTAGCGCTGATTTGTGCATACTCTTTATATATTTCCTGAAAAGGAAATTGCATAGGATTAGAGTACCACATTATCTTGAGCAAAATTCATATACATTGTTATCATCAAAACTAAGATTATTGATCAGAACAATTCTTGTTCTAACAATCTCCCCCTTTTTGATGATGACAAAAACATATATAAATGATATGAATTTGCAATCAGAATAACAGACGGCAAAAGACAATTACACAGTTATAGCATAAGCATATAAACATAATGTGAATGTGTCTCCCCCTGAGATTAACAATCTCCCCCTGAGATGAATAATCTCCCCCTGAAATTAATACTAGAAGAATTTTATAAATAAAAGACTTCCCTGAGTATTTCAGTAGAGACGTTCACATATGCTTGAACTTCAGAACATTCACTGCTTCTGATTTCTGCTTCCATAGGACAGCTTCAGAACATTGAATTTCTTTAGATCCTCAGAACATTCACAGCTTCTGATTCCTGCTTCCATCGGACAGCTTCAGAGCTTGAATTTCTTCTTACATCACTTCATGCTAGATTGTATCAGAACATTGTTGAATGTACCAGAGCATCATCAGAGCATCTCTACATCCTGAAATGTTACAGAACAAAACTAAACGACAAAAGTCAGCATGAATGAATCAGAACATAAAATATGTTTCAGAACATATAATATGTATCAGAGCCATATAAGCCATATAAAATGTATCAAAACAAATAGACATAATGTTTCAGATCATATTCTATCATCAGAATATCTGAACATTCTTCCTTCTTGCTACTGATTCTGAAACTTCATAGCACTCAGCTTGCTTCAAGAATCCAAGAGCATATTCCTTTTACAGAATTTGCGATTCCTCATGATTTTGCTTCTAATGTTGAGCTTTCAATCCTGCAAAACAACTTAGAAACATATGAAGCTTGCAGCTTCTGTTAGTAATGTGGGGGCTTTCTTCCCGGCAACTGCTAATATAAATCAAATCATTTATCACTATTTCTCCCCCTTTTTGTCATAACATCAAAAAGAATGTAAAAGATTCAGATGTAAGCACAGGACAAAAGAAAGAAAAACAAATGATCATTGATAAAACAAGCAGAAGTACAAGAGTTATGCAAAAAAACAGATGCAACAAACAAGCAGAAAACAACTAAAACACAAAGACTAAGACCCTAGCATTGACAAAATCTTGGCTAGTGTCTCATGAATCCCATTGTTGCTCTCAGCCTGCCTTGCCATGAAGGCTCTGAACTCTGCATTGGTCTCATCTTGCCTATCTAGACGAGAAGCCAGGTCATTTTGAGTCTTCTGCATGGCCTCCAAAGTCCGCACCAGATAGGAGGGTTCACCAGAAGAAGAAACTTCCAGACTTCTGTTGACTGGTATAGCATTCTCCACTGCTGCTTCCATGGTAGTCTCTTCAGGGAGATCATCAGAATGTACCACCACATTCTCAGCAGGATGATCTTCTGAATGAGAACAGTCAATCTCTTCAGCATCTTCAATCTCTACATCTGAGTCAGACTCAGAAATAGCTTCAGCATATTCTGGTTCTGGGAACTCATAATTTCCATCTTCCAGGGCTTGAAGAATGGTTGCAAGATTTGTTGGAGAAGGAGGACCAGCTGCAGCTGCAGGATAGACCACTTCTGGAAAGTCCATATCAGGAGCACTTTCAGAAGGATTCATTCTGAACCAATTGAACAACCCCTGAAAGTCACCAGTCAGAACCATGAACTTTGGTCGCCAGACCACAAGAGTTCTGCAGGGATTCCCTGTTAACTCATCTCCAGGCATCCTTTCCTCAAGAATTCTTCTGTTTCTGATGACGTGACGGTATCTGCCATCATCAAATTCTAACAAGAGTCCAGGAGCACCACGTGCTTCAGCAGTGAATCTTCTCTGCACATTCATAGCTTCAACTTGGAAACTCTGTCTAAGAGCTCTCCAGAGGTTGCAAAGAGAGCGCTCATCCAGATTATGGCGGTAGGCAGTTTCCAGATGCTCTAACCAACGGTTCACACGATAGTGTAAGAGCTCAAGAAAGACAGGAGTAGCAGGTGCAGGAGGGCGAAAGGTGAAGCTGTAATCAGGGTAAAGACAGGAGTATGGATTGGGGGTCCTGGTAGGTATGGGATATGAGAGACAAGGGTCAGAAGGAAGAGGGTTAGAAGATGAGGATGGAATATCTGTAGTTTGGTGTGATGAGGATGGAATATTTGTGGGAAGTATAGTAGTTGAGGGAGTAGGGCTCAGAATTATAGGGGGTTAGGGTGGTTGCAGGTTAATTTGTGGGGGTGTGATGGGAGTTGATGTTTCAGTAGGAGACAGCAGAATGAATGAGGGAGATTCTGAGGGGGTTGGGATGTATTCCTGTCTGGAATAAATACCAGTCTTCTTAGCTCTGAAAGGATCCACCTTAAGAGGGTCAAAGGTGACCTTCTTCTTTTTAGCTTCTTTCTCAGCATCTTCTGCTACTTTTCTTTTCAGTTTCTTCTCTCTCTTCTTCTGATCCTTCTTCCGAAGATCAGTCTGAGAGGGAAGCACTCTTCCACGTATCCATGCAGGATCAACGGAAGCTTGCGTCTTCACAGAATCTTCCAGATAGTGCTTAAAATTTTTATATTTTAATTACTTTGGATTCATCAGAGAGCATCTTGGTAGATCCAAAGCAATTATCATATTTAATTTTTTTCTATAAATCTTTAATTTAGAGCTACTAAGTTTAATGTGGGTTTCATTAATATAACAAATGAAGACAAGATTAAATGTGTTATAAGTAACCATTGAAAAAAGGAAGGATGGTTGATGATTCAACAAACTAACCAAGTTGGGCTAAAGTCCAAGGCAGGGACAAAAAAGCTTAGGTAGATGCAAACATGATCCATGCCAATAAAAATAAAATTACTTTATAATATATAATAAAAGATTATATAAACAAATGGTAATTTTCCAGTATTCAATTTTTACGAAAAGAAAAACATGATCTCGATAAAGTGACACCATAAAAGAAAACAATTTTTGACTTTTGATGGAAAATGGTCAGTATTACTGTTAATTTTTTACAAATTCAAACAATAATTTTATTATACTTGCTTTTGTTGATTAAGGCTTTGTAAACTTATTTATATATAATTTAAAATTTTCTATACAGGCCATTGAGCTCAACTTTCACACTCCCATAAGCTTAGGTCAGAAATAAACTGATATCTGGAGTAGAAAACTTTGTTGATCGTGTCCTGATCAACTAGAACAAAATAGATGTCTCCTCTTCCAGATTAGGAGTAAGTTCCAAACATATGAACTCACACTACATTTGTTTAGAACTCAAAATATCTATTCTTCAACTACTAGCTTCATACCAACAGTAATAATGTTCTAACATCCCATAGAACATCAGTTCCATCTCCTTGGAACACATTATCCTTGATATTCTTTAAGGTCTTTGAAGGATAGAAAAACACTTAGAAAGGGGGGGGGGGTTTGAATAAGTGTAGTTTCAAAACTCGTAAGATAAAAATAATTTGCACAAGTATTTTTATCCTGGTTCGTTGTTAACTAAACTACTCCAGTCCACCCTATACAAGGTGATTTACCTCAACTGAGGATTTAATCCACTAATCACACGAGATTACAATGGTTTTCCACTTAGACAACTTCTAAGTCTTCTAGAGTCTTCTGATCACAACTTGATCACTCTAGGAACAACTGCTTAGAGACCTTCTAAGACTTCTCTAGAGTATACTGATCACAACCCGATCACTCTAGTCCTTTACAAATTAATGTAAACAAATTCTAAGAGTATTACACTTGCTTCTTAAAAGCGATAATCACAAACTGTGATATTTCTCTTACAAGTTTAAGCTTAGACTCACTAAAGTATTACAACAGTAATGTAGTGAGGTTGAAGATGAAGTTTCTGAGCTTTGAGTTGAACAGCGTTTCAGCAAGTTAATATTCACACAAATTGTTAAGAATTGGTAACCTTGCTTCTCATCAGAACTTCATTTATATAGGCGTTTGAGAAGATGACCGTTGGGAGCATTTAATGCTTTGCGTATTCCGTACAGCATTGCATTTAATGTTTCACTGTTTTGTCAACTACCTCGAGCCTTGCTTTTGCTGTGACTACTGACATTGCCTTTAATAGCTTCTAACGTTCCTTTTGTCAGTCAGCGTAGCCTGCCATCTAGTACTTGATTATGATTTGTTCTTTGTAAATACTACGTTGAAAATCATCAGAGTACAAACAGCTTGGTGCAGAGCATCTTCTGATCTTCTGATCTTGATATGCTTCTGAGCGTGATTCCATGACTTCAGTGCTTCTGCTTCTGAACTCAAGTTCTTCTGATGCTTCTAATAGACCATGTTCTGATTCTGCATGACCATCTTCTGATGTCTTGCCAGACCATGTGCTGAAGTTGCATACTGAACCTTCTGAGTCAAAGCTTCTTAGCGCTGATTTGTGCATACTCTTTATATATTTCCTGAAAAGGAAATTGCATAGGATTAGAGTACCACATTATCTTGAGCAAAATTCATATACATGGTTATCATCAAAACTAAGATTATTGATCAGAACAATTCTTGTTCTAACAGTCTTCAAACAACTTGCATATGTATATGAGACTCGTTGATCAATTGATACTCATTAACTCTATTGATAAATGTATTTATGAGTGGACTTGAGAAGGGCTAAAGTATCTTTGACACTTTTAATATAGTTGAAACATCTGCCAAATAAAAATATAACCCTAGAATTCTTCTAGCACTTTGAGGGTTATATCAGAGGCTATGCAGCGGAATATAGCCATATATCAACAGACTTTACAAAGTGCTTACTCCATGATTCAATTGTAAGCATGACATCCAAGGATTGAAAGTAAATCACCCCTACAAAGTGCTTGCTTCTTCACCAAGAAATATACTGGACCTAACCAATATCCTGACCAAATAGAACAACGTAAGCACAAGAATAATACCTTATCAATATCCTCACTCCCGCATGATAGTTTAATTCAAATTCTTCACTCCCGCATGAAGTCTATGAATTTAACTCTCTTTATTCCAGATTCATTATCTTCTTTCATCAGGAAGGTACAATGACTTTAGTTAGGTTGGATAATTCTTCCACAAATAGGTCCATCCAAAACTTCAAGGGACCATACAATATGAACACTCCTTGTTCAAACAATCTTCTACCTTGAACACAACCAGAAAGTATCCCTTATGGATCTCATCCAGAAACAGACAGGATACTTGCTCTGATACCAATTGAAATTCTGGTATGACAGTACCAAGATGTCATAGATGATGTTGAGACATCAGGTCTGTTACAAAACTGCAATAGTAGGATATTATGATTTTCAATTTTGGTTTAATACTAGCATGATAGAAGATCATAAGGATACTGGAACCATTTAAACATAATGATAACACAATGATCATAAACAAGTTTTGATCTGGGTTAGTTTGCTGAAGGCACAAGCTTTGAAAGAATTCCCTGATGTCATATCCAATTTTATGACATCTTATACTAGATCAATAAACTAGTGCAGAAAATAAATAACACAATGAATTGTCTACCCAGTTCGGATCCACAATCCTACTCTGGGGGCTACCTGGCCAAGGATAAGTCCACTAAATATAATCAACTCATAAACCCTCAGCAAACAACCAGTTTGCGATCTAATCACTTAAAAATACCCGTGATATACTTTTACCTAAGACTCACCTAGGTATGAGGCCCCCTAAAATCCCTTTAATCACAACCAGTGATAACACATGGACGACAATAAGAACAGAGTGAAGACACTTCAAACACATCTTAATCTTGCTTATCAGCTTCGATCAAGAGACACATATCACTCAACCCTTACCTACATGTTTAGAGTGAGAGAAATACTTCTCTTACCTACAGGTTTAGAGAAGAACATGGGAGCCATCCCACAACTTGGGTGATCTACCTTGACAAACCCTAATGTTTACATTGTTTCAATACTCGGCTTGCTTACTAAACTAGGTTACAAAGCTTCCTATTTATAACCTATTCCAACTGGACTTGGGCCTTTTATCACAACCTTATTTTCTGTTACAAATCATCAGAAAAAATTTGTTAAAAATCTTCAATCATAAGTTTCCTAAATTATTTTCATAATTAGAAATTGCATAATCCAATACTCTGATTTGATTCTCTTAACCATTAAACATGCACCACATAGGATTGCATAATAATCCATAGAATATTCTACATCTGTTGAGCACAAAATGAATCTTCATATTCCAGCTCAGCAGGCGCAATGAGTTTTCTGCATATGACATCTCATGATGTCACAGGACATGTCTTAACATTCCATAGAACATCTTGCTCTTTTACTTGTTTTGTACGTGTTTATATTTGCAAGCTCTATACTTTCTATTGCATATTGCTGCTATTATATTTTAGCCAAACATAAATGCCAAACACATACTTGAAGGAATAAAGTAAAGTGTCACATTTTCTTCATACTTGAAGGAATAAAGTAGATCGCGCATTTTCTTAATACATCTTATTTGGTTATGCATTCAAAATTTCATATCACATTTTCGTTGAATTACCTCTTAATATGATAATTTGGAATTGGATAATCTCTTTTACATAAGTTCTCCTAAATCTTTCTTATATCATAGCCTTATTTTTCCTTTATAAGAAAGGGTGGAGTTCTCGTATTAAGAATATGTTCTTAAAACATATTACTAGGATTATTTGAGTTACTTGTAAATGTAGAAACAAAGCGAGGTTTAGAAATTATGGGTCAAATATTCATCATTCTATAAATTCCATAAAATGTGTTATTTCATTATCTGTTGATCACTTCAAGTCGCTTGATCTCCTAGAACAACAACTTTTTGTTGTTTTTCATAGACTAAATGAGAATTTTTGTGTGGTTTTGTTGTTAATTTAAACCTTTCAACAATATTATCTGTTGAAACTTTATCTTCCAATTACTCCAATAGAGACAACTTAATATTAACGTTTTAAGCCCAAACTGTCTAGTATCCCATCCTTACATCATTCTCTTTTTGTTTTTAGATTATGCGGGTGTGGGCATTAATTTTTACAATTTTAAATTTCAATAACTTTAACTTAAAGTCGTGTTACATATAATATCTAACTCTCCCTCTTTTTTCCAATAATTATTATTTTGGATATATGTTTGTTATATTTTGGATATCTAGCTCTTTTTTCTGCCTGTTATTATTTTAAATTATTTTTTACTAATAAATAATTTTTCTTTTTAAAATTTAAAAAATTCTTGCAATAATTATTAGATCTCAAAAATAAATATTAAATAAAACTAAGCTTATTTCTTTTTAAATTAGGATTGAATTTAAAATGAAAAAATAACAAAAAAATGATTCACTGTTATTCAAAAGAAGTAAATATATATTAAATTAAACTAAAGTTTTCTTTCATAGAATTCAAAATTCTATGTATTTTAAATCATTCAATAGAAATTCATTTATTTTTAAATTTTTTTGTTTGGATTGTGTCGTAAAATGATTCATTGTTAAATTTCTAAAGTCATATTCCTAATTTTTTTAAACTTTTGGGCCAAATTTAAAATATATAAAATAGGGACAAATTTACATTTGTTTGAAAATTTGAAGTGAATAATTTGTTAAATATGATTATTATTAAGGATTTATTTGTAATTTTTGAAAAAATTTAGACGAATTTGAAATTTTGATAAAATATGAGGACCGTCTTGCAAAATTTGAAAAATTATTAATCAAGAATTTAGTTCATATTATAAAGAGTGGATGAGCAATTTAAAATTCTTTACTTATTAGTGTCATTTGAAATTCATTATATTTAACATGAATAAAATACTGCATAAATTTAAATCATTTTATTAATTCTCCATATTTTAATCCAAACAATAAATTTTGATCTAGTCATTTTAAATTCCTTAAAAAAAATTACTTTTCCAAACTAAAATGCGTCATCCAAACCCCTCTCTTAAGTTAATGTTAAAATTTAGTTGAAAATATAGTAGATTTTGATACATTCAAATAACGATACTTTATTTGAGTAATCTTTTGGGGATATGACAAAACCACGTCCTTTACTTAGCTTTATATCGGCATTGTTATGTTTATTTCTATATCTAAAATACAAAGAAATATCAATATAAACGATCAATCACTTAAAACAAAAGTTGAAATCACAAAGCAAATTAAATTCACCAATTACCACATGAAATTCTTAGAGGTTAAAATGTTCAGAATACAACAGTTAAATATTTACTTCAATTTTGGACAATTTTCACTATGGCTTCAATACAATACAATTTCATCAGTGAAATTCAACTCCTTGTAGTATATGAGGGAGAAAACTCAATTTCATTGAAAACTTGAGAGAGTACTTCATGCAATGCAATATACAGGGAACATTGGGAACTTATAGGAGTATATTTGGATGGTCTAGAATTAGTTGCACCCATACTAAACCAAGAAGAACGCCATTATTACCTTTGAGGATCTTACAATATTTTTGGTTCACATACTCTTTCCTACTATAAAAAATACACTCTTAATTTAATTGTCAAATTATGTTGGAATAATATGATTAGGAATTACAGACACTCAAAACACTTGAGACTTGTCTTTCATGAGAAATTTTAGTGTAACTCGAACGCAATCATCAATCAATAAATGAAACATAATACTTTGACACAAAACTAATACACATAAATAACACCAATAAACTTACAATAATCACAAGGTTTCTTGCGCGTCGCAATTTTGTTTCAATCACCGACAAGGGCAGTAATAGACAAATATCTTTTCACCAATAAGATCAATCTCGCTACATGTACTATTTATACATCCCTTCAGACATGCACCGAAACATGTTGAATGACTAAATAGAACGACTCTAAGATATGGAGTACATTGCAAAATTGGACTACTATTTTTTTTCTGTAGGCAAGATTTCATTGATAAAAGAGATCTTAAATAGAACGACTCTATAAATTAATTTAATTTTTCAGTTGCATTGTCCATGTTGTCATCAGTCTGTGCTATGTTATCCCTTCCTTGGGCATTATCCTAATTTTGCTTGATTGTCGGGTCTATCAACAATCATTCTTTATTAAATGAATACTTATTACACCTCTGATCTTATTTTAATTTGTTGTGCTAATAAAAACCACAATTACATTAGTGTTTTAAGAGAGCATCTTTCTAGCTATAAAGTGAATATTTATAAAAAAAGTTTAATATTTTAATTACTTTGGATTCATCAGAGAGCATCTTGGTAGATCCAAAGCAATTATCATATTTAATTTTTTTTTCTATAAATCTTTAATTTAGAGCTACTAAGTTTAATGTGGGTTTCATTAATATAACAAATGAAGACAAGATTAAATGTGTTATAAGTAACCATTAAAAAAAGGAAGGATGGTTGATGATTCAACAAACTAACCAAGTTGAGCTAAAGTCCAAGGCAGGGACAAAAAAGCTTAGGTAGATGCAAACATGATCCTTTCCAATGAAAATAAAATTACTTTATAATGTATAATAAAAGATTATATAAACAAATGGTAATTTTCCATTATTTAATTTTTACGAAAAGAAAAACATGATCTCGATAAAGTCAAACAATAATTTTATTATACTTGCTTTTGTTGATTAATGATTCAACAAACTAACCAAGTTGAGCTAAAGTCCAAGGCAGGGACAAAAAAGCTTAGGTAGATGCAAACATGATCCTTTCCAATGAAAATAAAATTACTTTATAATATATAATAAAAGATTATATAAACAAATGGTAATTTTCCATTATTTAATTTTTACGAAAAGAAAAACATGATCTCGATAAAGTCAAACAATAATTTTATTATACTTGCTTTTGTTGATTAAGGCTTTGTAAACTTATTTATATATAATTTAAAATTTTCTATACAGGCCATTGATATTTTATTAAATCTTGATAAATCGTTATGCGTTAAAAACAAATCAATAAATAAGATAACCACTAATTAATAAGTGTACTCTTTAAAATCAACATGATATCCATTTATTATCAATCAATGGTAAACCATAATCATCTACCTATTAAAGAGAGTAACATGTTAGTGTTTAAACTTCGTATTATTGATTTAAACATTTTGCTTAAACATTTTTCTTGCACATTACATTATGATTACAAGTCTCATTCACAATATTAAAACAAGCAGAAGATATATGTTCGAAGTTGGGACATCTAATAGTGTTAGGCAACTAAATTAAATTCTAACCTATATGAATGACAAATTCACAGTAAGTCTAATTCTAATTTAGTCTAGTTCAATTTTCTACACGTGAGAATGTCTTTTTTTATGAGAATGAAATGAATAATTACTGATTATTAAAGTAAATATAAATGGTTGAGATTAAATAATCACTCTCATATAATTATTCATTGAATCATTAATAAATATAATGGTCAATAATTATTTCTTTCATTCTCATATAAATTGTTTAGGGTTATAAATATTTTCTATAAATTTTTACACAATCTCCAAAATTCATTCCCACATTTCTAGCCTAGTTTCTATCATATTAGATTTCATCTATATAAACCATGAGAGAGTTTGGAAATAATACAGTATACATTTGATAAATAAAAAGTTCAAAGAACATTAAAATACACAAAAAGTAGAAGCAAGCAATGTAGTACCTATGTTTGAGACATCCTCCACAATTGAATCACCACCATCTTCTAAAAACGAATGTGCAATATATGTTCCTATTAGCAACAAATTAACAAAGACATGATTTGGGTACTAATTAATGAAATTGAAGCTTACACTTAAAAATCAAAATGATAGAAAATGTGTTAAAACAATAAAACACATCCATGTTAATAACACCTTGTGGAATGATCAAAAACCTCAAGCGTGGTAAGGACCGGAGGCTCTCCATTTCGAATCTCACCCTCATTATAGCACCAATGATCAAACAAATATGGCACCATTACCTATATGTTCATCAGTATCAAAGACAAAACATTTTAGAGAGAAAGAGTTGTTAGTTGAGTGAGTTGGATGGAGATGGATGGGGAAAGAAAGTTATTATAAGTAAAACGGGAAGCTAATATGATGTTTTGAACATATTGACTTTGACACATTCATCTCACTCTGGCTAATTTTCACTTATTTATCTCCATGCAAAAAGGAGAAATTTTCTACAATCCCTGATTTTTTTATACATAAAAATCTTTTTTATTTTTATTTTTATTTTTATTATAAGTGTTTCTTCAAGATAAATAAATGAGGCTATTCTTTTATTTAAATTAAATTCTATAATATTATTAGTTTAATTATATTTGTGTTTTAAATAAGTTATGAAAGGTTTCAAAAAAAATTATTTAAACATTCTTTTCTATAATACTTTTAATTGATATATTTTCAAAAATATTTAAAGTAAATACTACTTTATTAAATTCTCATACAAAATTGTTTAACATCACTATAAATTCTTTAAAAATTGACATTAAAGACGTGAAGTTAATCATATGACTTTGATCTCAATTTCCCTGTGCTATACACGACATTGTACCTTTGTACATTGTGCACGATTACTAAATTGTTTCTCAAGTTTGAAATATTGACGTTGAACGAGAAATACAATAATTTAATCATTAGAAATAAACTTATAAAATCTTCACAAAATGTTTAATGGGTGGACTAACTCATTAGAAAATGAAAGCTTCATCGTCAAACATAGAATTAAATAGTTGACTTGAAAAACTATGTTTACCAGAGAAAAATGGTTAATTACTTGAAGTACTTAATCCATATGGTAGCATCGACAACATATATCATATATAGTAAATATATGTCTAAATGACGCGTGCCTAAAATAGTACATAGGTGTTTACTGTAAAATTTAGTAAACAAGCGTTAGTCTTCAAAAAGGTTACTTACAGGATCAACTAGATGATCGTAAGACATATGTGTGTAAAGTCTTCTATAGTTTATATGATTTTGTGTAAAAAGACAAAGATTTTGACATAGGCAGAATCTTGAGAATAAAAAAAGAAAATAAAGTAAAGGTGCAGAAACTATAAAAAAGGCTTCGGCAGTAGTCGAAGTTAAAAGGATTGAAATTAAATGCAGAAATGTAATTTTAAGGTAGAAGACTTGGCATTAAATAAAATGGTGTTGGCATACATACAATGCCCTCAATCAAACTCATTTTTCACTTTACACAAATACTTATTTGTAGTAAATTAAACACACTGAAATATAACACTAGAATTCATATTCATACTGAAATCAAAATGACTGTAACAAACGGTCATTTCTCCTGAAATTGACATGTCTTTGTTTGCATACGTAGAGCCTTTAGACTTGCTTCTACACGTCCGTCAAATGTAGATAAGACCAAAAATTAGTTATTTAACCATGCTCCGCATTGGATCTGACTTTGACGAAATGGTCTTCATTTTGCTCTTAAAATTACTAAGTCCTAAACACTACTAAGTGTACAGGAACTTTGACACATTCGTTGAATCATCCAAGTTCTACTAAGTGTATTTTCAAACTTCTTTGTGATATGCTGAGATTTCCAGCTAACAGTAGGTTGATGATATCTTAATTCACTGTGTAGTACGAAACTCTCACTGTTTAGTACATAGGATGATGATATTTTAACAATTTTCTTTATCCCAAATAATAATGAGGTAGAATTTGTTTACTCTTTTAAAAAAATTAGATAACATAGAATCTATTTAAAAAAATTTACACAAGTAACAAACATTATAAAATAAAATTGTTTTTTTATATTGTGTTATCATCAAAACCATATTAGAAAGCATTGTCTTTCAACCCAATTTCAAATCCTTTTTAAGAAGAATTGTTTTTCAATCCGATTTTAGTTCAATAATGTACACAATGGAAGATTGTACGTCGATCTACCCACAAAATATTTTCTTCATACATGAAGAAATAAAGTAGATTGTCGCATTTTCTTAATACATCTTATTTGGTTATGTATTCAAAATTGCACATCACATTTTCTTTGAATGATCTCTTACTATGATAATTTGGAGTTAGGTAATCTCTTTGACATAAGTTGTCTCAAATCTTTCAGATATCATCGCCTTATTTTCAATTTATTAAAAATGGTGAAGTTCCAATATTAAGGATAAGGTCTTAAATATGTTACTAACATTGTTGAGTTACATGTAAATGTAGAAATAAAATGAGGTTTTGAAATTATACGCCAAATATTTATCATTCTATAAACATTCAAATTACCATTCGTAACCCATTTAATAAAAAATTTAATGCATATTTTAGTATTGTTGACTTTTCAAAAAATGATATGAAAAACTAATTTATGTGTAAAAAATAAAAAATCAATCACATGGTAGTGGTATATATATATATATATATATATATATATATATATATATATATATATATATATATATATATATATATATATATATATATATATATATATATATATATATATATATATATATATATATATATATATATATATATATATATATATATATATATATATATATATATATATATATATATATTTATTTAAGGTAAAAATAAAGACCTCAAATTCTTTATTTAAAGTTAAGCAAAGGTAAATAATATAGTAACCAAAAATTTTTGGTTCACATATTCTTTGTTATTATGCAAAATATACTCTTAATTGAGTTCCCAAATTGTGTTGGAACAATATGATAAATTTCTATATCTTTCATGAGAAATTTCAATGTAACAAACTTAGAATAATCACAAGGTTTATTACACTTCGGTTTTTGGTTTAAATCATCAACAAGGTTAATAACCAGAAATTTTTTTCACCGATATGATCAACTTTGCTTCCGTTAATGGCGACGCGTGCTATTTGTCAATCATGTTCAACAATCCATGCTAATGCTAGCTAGCTTCCGTGAAGGAATGAACCGACAACAATCACAATGACAAACTCCTTATTTCCATATATGTGCTTGTTGATATAACACCTTTGTAATATTGTGATATCTCAATTTAATAATTAATAAAAGTTCAACAATTGCTAAGTTTTATCTCATTCGCACATTCAAATGCAACTATATAAGCCTATATGCCTAAAAAGAAAGAATTGTAATATTATGAAGGTCCAATTTCAAGATAAACACAAATAGAAAAAAAACAACATACCAAATTTTTTACCATTAAGCAGTTGTATCTCCAGACTGCGTAAATTTGAAATGTTCAAACATTAGTTCAAAAAAGAGAATCATAATTGAGAAAACTATAAAATCGAGTAACTAGTTTTATTATGGATTATAAAATAATTTCATTTTTCAATTGCACTGTTTATGTTGTCATCAACCAGAGCTATGCTGTCAATTCCTTGGGCTTTATTCTAAGTTGGCTGTATTGTAGGTCCATCAGCAACCATTCTTTATTGAATGAATACTTATTACACCTCTTTGTTCTGCTAATACAAACATCAATTATATTAGTGTTGTAAGAGAACATTTTACTAGCTTTGAATATTTATAAAATAAATTAATATGTTAATTACTTTGGATTCATCAAAACGCATTTTGGTAGATCCAAAGCAATTATCATATTCAATTTTTTTATAAATCCTTACTTTATAGCTACTAAAATGCTTTCTTATAACCTTAATGTGATTGTAGGTTTATTTAATATAACAACTAAAGACAATATTATATGTGTTATAAGAAACCATTGAAAAAAAAAGAAGGATAGTTGATCAACCAACAATCTAGCCAATTTAGACTAAAGCCCAAGGCACGGACAAAAGAGTTTCGGCAGATGAAAACATGGTTCGTATCAATTGAAATAAAATTAGTTTATAATCTATAGTAAAAGAGTATATAAATAATTATATATATATATATATATATATATATATATATATATATATATAATTATATATATATATATATATATATATATATATATATAATTATATATATATATATATATATATATATATATATATATATATATATATATATATATATATATATATATATATATATATATATATATATATATATATATATATATACACACACATAACCACTAATCAATGAACAAATTCGATTAATATCAACATCATCTCCATTTAATATAATCTATTGGTAAGCCATAATCATCCACTTCTTACACACGTTAGTGTTTAAACTCCAAAAATAAATCAACTAATAAGAAATATATCAAGAAGATTTTCAAACCGTGTGTGATAAGTAGTAATGCATAAAATTATGGTTTAAATTCTCAAACAGTGGCTATACTATCCACCTTTTTGGTTTAAATATTCTATAAAAAAACTAAAACAAAGAATGAGAAATTAAATTTTTATACAAAATTTGATAAAGAAAAATTTAAAAAGAACATTAAAATACACAAAAATTGGAAGCAACCAACATAGTACCATGTTTAAGTCTTCCTACACATTTGAATGATCTCCATCTTCGAATCTCGCATCCATTATAGCACCTTTACCTGTATACTCAAAAGAAAAAAAGTTTTATATAAAGTTTAGATATTTTGTACATGAATCATGTTAATCTTAATGAACATGCAAAAACCAATTTTGGAAAGAATCATATTACCTAAAAAACTGTGTTTGGCTTCATAAGCATATAATAATTTGCAATCAGAAGCAAGAGATGATTACCCGTGAAGAGAGAGAGGTTTGTGGATTGAAGAAGTGAAAGATACTAGTTACTATGGGAAGCTATATTGCTCAAAAACCAAAAGAGAGTGTGGGGTTTTATTGTTGAATGGTTTTGAAGTGAGAGCCGTGGATTATCAAGTTAGAGGTTTGTAAAAATATATATTTTTATCATGTAAAAACTCTAATAATGAATATCAAAATGTTAAATATCACTACTACTCTTTTAATTTATTAATAATAAAAAAATTAGAAAAAATTCATGTTATTTTTGAAATATTTTTTTTATCAATATTACTTTTAAAATATAAAACTAAAATTACGGTTTTTTTCAAATTAATAACAAATTTTCTTAGATTCAAGGTTTTGGTGACTTGATGACGCGCGCTATAACTTGATTTGTATATAGTCTGAGAATTTGACATCAAAGGCTTAATGTATTACACAATGGAGATATTATTTTTATAATTTTACAAAATGTTTTCGTATATTCTTATTTTTATCTTATGTTTGTTTTTACTTAGACAATTATACCAAGTTCTAGAAGGTTGTTTCTAACCATATAGTGCCGCTTTAAGTTTAAAAACATGGTCTAAAAAATAGGATTAATAAATTCAGGAGACTGGTCAAGAAACACCTCCTCTTGAATATATCCATTTAGAAAAACATTTTTTACATTCATTTGAAATATTTTGAAATCCATGATGCATGAGAAATCTAATAGTATTCTTATGGTTTCTACTCCCTCCACATGTGTATAGGTTTCATCGAAATTTATTCCTTCTAGTTGATTGTATCCTTTCACAACTAGTCTAGCTTTGTTTCTTAATACATTTCCTTCTTCGTCTAACATTTTGCGAAAGACCCATCGAGTTCCTATGACACAAAAATTTAAACATTTCTTTGATTTATAATACTTTTAAATGATAATCATTGACCATTAGATTAAATATAGATGGTCGAGATTAAATAACCATTCTCATATAATTATTCATTAAATTATTAATTAATAAATCTAATGGTCAATAATTATTCCTTTCATCCCTATATAAATTGTTTAGCGTTATAAATCATGAAAGAGTTTGGAAATAATACAGTATACATTTGATAAAAAAATGTTCAAAAGAACATTAAAATACATAAAAATTAAAAGCAAGCAATGTAGTACCTACGTTTGAGTCATACTCCACAATTGAATCACCACCATGTTCTAATTACGAATGTACAATATATGTTCCTATCGACAACAAATCAAGAAAGACATGATTTGAGTACTAATTAATGAAATTAAAGCTTACCCTTGAAAATCAAAATAATAGAAAATGTGTTAAAACAATAAAACACAACCATGTTAATAACACCTTGTAGAATGAGCTAGAACCTCAAGCGTGCTTAGGATGGGAGGTACTCCATCTTCGAATCTCAAACTCATTATAGCACCAATGATCAAACAAATATGACACCATTACCTGTATGTTCATCAGTATCAAAGACAAAACATTTTTGAGAGAAAGAGTTGTTAGTTGAGTAGTTGGATGGATAAAGAAAGTTATTATATGTAAAATGGGAAGCTATTTGTGGGTGTGATAAATTTTTTTTGACAAACGTAGGTGTGATTAGTTTGCTACACGCGAATATGGCGTTTTGAACCTATTGACTTTGACACAGTTTTATGTGCAACCACATTTACATTCTCCTCACTTTGGCTAATTTTCACTTATTTATCTCCATACAAAAGGGAGAAATTTTCTACAATCCCTAAATTTTTTTACTTAAAACTCTTTTTTATTTTTATTTTTATTTTCATTAGGCTATTATTTTATTTAAATTGAATTCTAGAATATTATAAGTATAATTATATTTTTGTTTTAAAAAAGTTTTAAATAGGTCTCAAATTTTTTTTATTTAAACATTCTTTTCTAAAATACTTTTAAATGGTAAAATTTCAAAAATATTTAATTAAATACTACTTTATTAAATTCTCATAAAAAATTGTTTAAACTCTTCTCATAAAAATATATAATTTCTATCTTTGTAAAATTTCAATATTACTCTTTTAAGAATTACTTTTAAAATATAAAATGAAAATTAAGGTTTTTTAAAATTAATAACAAACTGGTTTGGATTTACGGCTTTACCGGTAAGATTATTTATGATAATATCTTTAATGTTGAGCTGATGACACTATATTATAATTTGAGTATGTCTTCAAAACTTGACATAAAAGATCTGAAGTGTTAATCTTGCATCAACTCTCCTTTCAAGTTTATCTCAAAGTCTGTAAATGTTTAGCATCACTATATCGTGGTATATTAACATGTAATTTCTTCTCCCCTATCACCAAATTATCCAAATGCACCGCAAGCAGCCGCCCTTCAACCACCTCCACAAATTTGGCGAAGCCAAATCGTTTACCAAATTTGTTTCTTCTAAGCGAAATTGCCACCTCTATCACATTCCCTATACACCCGAATAAAACGAACAAATCCTTTGCACTTGTATCTTCTAGAAATTCTAAAACATAATACAAAGTCACCTGCTTGGGTTGAAGAGGCAAATTGCGTTTCCAGCCACCCAACGGAAAAGAATCCCACCTCTGCTTCTCCACCCATGGCTGCCGAAATTGGGTGACTTTCCTCCAACCATTCTCCTGCAAAACATACCTCCGATCTCTCATCCTTTGAAAAAAGAAGAAGAAACCCTCACCCCTTGAAGAAGGAGATTTGAGCGAAAATCCAAGAAAAACCTTGCAAATACAACCAGAGAAGACTGAACAAGGCCCAGCGAAAACCCTCGAGCTACAAAAAGACCGCGTTGAGAACAAAAACCACCGAAACCTAAAAGCCCTAAATCGATATCAGACAGTACCTTCTAAACAAGGTCCCTGAGCCCTAATGCCAGGAGTTTAAACCGAAATTGAGAAAGTGCACGATATCTTTCTAGGAGATCTTCAAGTTCCACCGAGGAAACACAGACACTCGCACGACAGATCACCGGAAGTCTACCGGGAGACGCCCTTCTGAAATCGCATTGTATGGAGTACTATACTATTTGCTAAAAAAAATGTCATATCCCCAATATTAGTTAATTCTAAAAATCATAAATTATCACCCATCAAAGAATTAAAAAATCTAAATTATTTTGATGTTTAGTGTCATGTTTTTTGTGAATCAATTGTAAATTGGTGCAAACCTCTATTCTTTCATGAAATACAATATATGCATTGTTTATAAATATTGTCTTGAATTATAGACATGTGATAACCTTTTCATAAATTAGTTGGGCAGTTTTTATAAATATTATCTACGTGTTGCAAGTATATTCAACAATTTATCCAAGATGGAAAAACTTATGGATTGCAACATACAAGTCAATTTAGTAACTATTAAGTTTTGACGATGATATGGTATTTGTAACGCCCCATTTTTATCTTATTTATTTTTATAATTAAAAATCTATGATAATTAAAAATATGTGATAGTTAAAAATAGGCAAAATACTCATTTTGGTCCCTTAACTTTTTTTCGTGCCAAAATGGTCCTTTAACTTTTTAATAGATGCATATGAGTCCCTTCCGTCTACTTCGTTAGTCAAAGTCTGTTAAATGTCTACGTGGCATCGTGATTTCGGGTGGACTTGACCTAGTATTGTGATGGAAGCACCCTTCCGCCGTCTACGGTCAACCGTGTTCCATCCTCCCTCCGCACCAGAACTCCGTTGAAGCCCCCACCCCCTCCGACAACCACTTTTTTCATGATGTTTCTGTTGCTTGTGATTTATTGTTGAGATTGCAGGACTTGATTGCATTTTGTTCATTTGATTTTATAGAAATTGTTGTTGTTAGTAAGAGATGAAAAAGAGAGGAAGAGAGAAGTTTTATTCACGTTTTATGAGAGAAAGAGATATGCTGTTATGGGTGGAAGAGATATGATTTTATGGAATTTTTTGTTGTTAGTAAGAAATTAATGCTGTTCACGATTTTTAGTATCCAATTTTGAGTTTTTGTTGATATCCCCAAATTTTTAGGTATTTTTTAAGAAAATTTTTGGGGAAGAAGATGAACAACAATAATTAAAAAAATCCAGAAATAGCTTTTAGCGTCGGTTTTTCCGACGCTAAGTCCCTCACAATATTTGGTCATATCCACCTGTCACTGCCACGTAGACTTTTAACAGACTTTGACTAACGGAATAGACGGAAGGGACTCATATGCATCTATTAAAAAGTTAAAGGACCATTTTGACACGAAAAAAAATTAAGGTACCAAACTGAATCTAGGGGTATAGTTAAGGGACTACAATGGGTATTTTGCCTTAAAAATATGGTCTTTATATTTAAAAAATTAAAAATAATAACTAAAAAATAAATTAGTGTCGGCCAGACATAAAACTAAAATAAAAATTAAAATGAGCGCCAAACGAAAAAATAAGTGGGAAACTAAAAAAGTAAATAATATAAATAATAATTAATTGAATGTAGCGTCGGTTGGGCTGACACTAAAACAAAAATATAAATCAAAATACGTTTAATTCCAAACGAAAAAAAAACAGGGAAAATAAGTAAATTAATAAATAATTCAGAAAACTAAACGTTTAAAAATTAGCGTCGGCCCAGCCGACACTTTGATTCAAAAAATAATAAAATTTATATCAAAATTCAGTCAATTTAAACTTAGCGGCGGTGTCATCGTGTCTGGTTGCTCAAGAAAAAAAATAATAAAACGAGCACCATATAGCGTCGGAGTCGGTTGCCGACGCTATATCCTGGCAGCTAAATCCCAATATTCTAGTAGTGATCATCAGTCGGCTTAGTTTGAAAAGAACCACAAATCAACATAGTAGACAATTGTATAATTGGAGCTTAATGGTTTATGAAGAACAGTGAATTTCTTTCTCCAAAGTTGGTGATAGTTGACATGAAGCAATTATGGGGTTGGACGCGGCCACTTCTTGCACGATTCTTTTCTTCATGTATAAGCAACATCATACAAGATTCTATTAAACAATTTTTTCAACATGTATCTACCATGGTACTATAAAAGACTACTTTTCTTCAAACTGTGTTCTAGCTTCAGCATGCATACCATGCCTTCCGTACCCGAACAGTAGAGCATTGTATGTTACAAAGTTTATTTTAATGAAGTTATAATTAAGTACAACGAAGTGGAAATATGTGGAATCAAAGATGCACTATGCAAAAATGGTTCAGTGAAGTCTTCTATTATGTTGCTTATCACATTGATAAAGAAATGAATAAAGAAAATGTGATCACTTTCAAATTGGTGGCTTGTGATGGGGTTTAATGGAGTATTTAAATTTAAGTAAAAAGAGGAAAAATCAAGAGATTTTGGAATTATCGCACAATGATGAATCTATTTTTAAACGATGATAATGAATATATATTACTAGTACTCTTTTCAAAAAATAGATAACATAAAATCTATTTAATAAAATTTACACATGTAACAAAAATTATATAATAAAATTGTTTTTCCTTAATATTGTGTTATCATTAAGATCAAATTAAAAAGCATTGTTCATTAACCCTATTTCAGTTCAATAATGAATATTGTGGAAGATTGTACGCCGATTTATGAAAAACATTTTCTTCATACCTGAAGGAATAAAGTAGATGGTCGCATTTTCTTCATACTTGAAGGAATAAAATAGATTGTCGTGTTTTCTTAATACATCTTATTTGGTTATGCATTCAAAATTTCACATCACATTTTCGTTGAATTACCTCTTAATATGAAAACTTGGAAGTGGATAATCTCTTTTACATAAGTTCTCCCAAATCTTATATCATAGCCTTATTTTTCCTTTATAAGAAAGGGTGGAGTTCTCGTATTAAGAATATAGTCTTAAAACATATTACTAGGATTATTTGAGTTTTGTAAATGTAGAAACAAAGCGAGGTTTAGAAATTATGGGTCAAATATTCATCATTCTATAAATTCCATAAAATGTGTTATTCAATTATCTGTTGATCACTTCAAGTCGCTTGATCTCCTAGAACAACAGCTTTTTGTTGTTTTTCATAGACTAAATGAGAATTTTTGTGTGGTTTTATTGTTAATTTAAACCTTTCAACAATATTATCTATTGAAACTTTATCTTCCAATTACTCCAATAGAGACAACTTAACATTAACGTTTTAAGCCCAAACTGTCTAGTATCCCATCCTTACATCATGCTCTTTTTGTTTTTAGATTATGCGGGTGTAGGCATTAGTATAAATTTTTACAATTTTAAATTTCAATAACTTTAATTTAAAGTCGTGTTACAAATAATATCTAACTCTCCCTCTTTTTTCCAATAATTATTATTTTGCATATATGTTTGTTAGATTTTGGATATCTAGCTCTTTTTTCTGCCTTTTATTATTTTAAATTATTTTTGACTTATAAATAATTTTTTTTTAAAAATTTAAAAAATTCTTGCAATAATTATTAGATCTCAAAAATAAATATTAAATAAAACTAAGATTATTTCTTTTTAAATTAGGATTGAATTTAAAATGAAAAAATAACAAAAAATGATTCACTGTTATTCAAAATAAGTAAATATATATTAAAATAAACTAAAGTTTTCTTTCATAGAATTCAAAATTCTATGTATTTTAAATCATTCAATAGAAATTCATTTATTTTTAAATTTTTTTGTTTGGATTGTGTCGCAAAATGATTCATTGTTAAATTTCTAAGGTCATATTCATAATTTTTTTAAACTTTTGGGCCAAATTTAAAATATATAAAATAGGGACAAATTTACATTTATTTTGAAAATTTGAAGTGACTAATTTTTAAATATGATTATTATTAACATTTATTTGTAATTTTTGAAAAAATTTAGACGAATTTGAAATTTTCATAAAATATGAGGACCGTCTTGCAAAATTTGAAAAATTATTAATCAAGAATTTAGTTCATATTATAAAGAGTGGATGAGCAATTTAAAATTCTTTACTTATTAGTGTCATTTGAAATTCATTATATTTAACATGAATAAAATACTGCATAAATTTATATCATTTTATTAATTCTCCATATTTTAATCCAAACAATAAATTTTGATCTAGTCATTTTAAATTCCTTAAAAAAAATTACTTTTCCAAACTAAAATGCGTCATCCAAACCCCTCTCTTAAGTTAATGTTAAAATTTAGTTGAAAATATAGTAGATTTTGATACATTCAAATAACGATACTTTAGTTGAGTAATCTTTTGGGGATATGACAAAACCACGTCCTTTACTTAGCTTCCGCATTGTTATGTTTATTCCTATATCTACAATACAAAGCAATATCAATATAAACGATCAATCACTTAAAACAAAAGTTGAAATCACAAAGAAAATTCAATTCACCAATTACCACATGGAATTCTTAGAGGTGAATAGGTTCAGAATACAACAGTTAAATACACATAAATAACACTATGGCTTCAATACAATACAATTTCATCGGTGAAATTCAACTCCTTGTAGTATATGAGGGAGAAAACTCAATTTCAATGAAAACTTGAGAGAGTACATCATTAAATGCAATATACAGGGAACATTGGGAACTTATAGGAGGATATTTGGATGGTCTAGAATTAGTTGCACCCATACTAAACCAAGAAGAACGCCATTATTACCTTTGAGGATCTTACAATATTTTTGGTTCACATACTCTTTCCTACTATTAAAAATACACTCTTAATTTAATTGTCAAATTATGTTGGAATAATATGATAAGGAATTACAGACACTCAAAACACTTGAGACTTGTCTTTCATGAGAAATTTTAGTGTAACTCGAACGCAATCATCAATCAATAAATGAAACATAATACTTTGACACAAAACTAATACACATAAATAACACCAACAAACTTACAATAATCACAAGGTTTCTTGCGCGTCACTATTTTGTTTCAATCACCAACAAGGGCAGTAATAGACAAATATCTTTTCACCAATAAGATCAACCTCGCTACATGTACTATTTATACATCCCTTCAGACATGCACCGAAATATGTTGAATGACTAAAGAGAACGACTCTATGATATGGAGTACATTGCAAAATTGGACTACTATTTTTTTTCTGTAGGCAAGATTTCATTGATGAAAGAGAACCCAAGTTCTCAACCGAACTTACAAAAGAGGGGCGGGAAAACAAAACACCCCGAAGAAAAATTATCCACCAATTGAGACTTGCGATAAAAATAGCATAGGGTCTTTGCTAAAATTATAAAAGTTACAATTGGTTTGACTAATTTTTCCTATGACTAACCATCTCCAAGCCAAGATCTTAAAACACCACACGATATCGTTGACATTCCACGCATTGTTGGACTACTATGTTGAAACCTCCGATCCTGCTATTAAAAAATTAATAATCATGTTCAAAGTCCCATGCTAATGTAGCTACCTTTTGTGGAGGAGTGAATCGACAACAGTCACAGTGACAAGCTCCTTATTTCCATATATGTGTCTATTCATATAACACCATTGTAATATTGTGATACCTCTAATGAATAATTAATAAAGTTCAACAATTGCTATAATTTTATATAAGCCACACATTCCAATGCTAGTATTATCCTATATTCCAAAAAAGAAAGAACTATGATATTAAGACGGTATAATTTCAACATAAACAAAACAAATAGGAAAATCCTTCAGTTCCTTTTTAACAATTCTTCAATCACCAGTTCAAAAAACTAATATTTGTTAATCACAAAAAGAAAGAACAAAACAGCATACCAAATTTTTTACCAACAAGTTGTTGTATCTCCAATTTGTGTAAAATTGAAATGTAGGAGGCACTTTAGAAGATGGTTTAAAGTTTCAAACACGAGTTCAAAAAAGAGAATTAGAATTGAGGAAACTACAAAATTCGGAAACTAATTTTTTTTTATGAATTATAAATTAATTTAATTTTTCAGTTGCATTGTCCATGTTGTCATCAGTCTGTGCTATGTTATCCCTTCCTTGGGCATTATCCTAATTTTGCTTGATTGTCGGGTCTATCAACAATCATTCTTTATTAAATGAATACTTATTACACCTCTGATCTTATTTTAATTTGTTGTGCTAATAAAAACCACAATTACATTAGTGTTTTAAGAGAGCATCTTTCTAGCTCTAAAGTGAATATTTATAAAAAAAGTTTAATATTTTAATTACTTTGGATTCATCAGGGAGCATCTTGGTAGATCCAAAGCAATTATCGTATTTAATTTTTTTTCTATAAATCTTTAATTTAGAGCTACTAAGTTTAATGTGGGTTTCATTAATATAACAAATGAAGACAAGATTAAATGTGTTATAAGTAACCATTGAAAAAAGGAAGGATGGTTGATGATCCAACAAACTAACCAAGTTGGGCTAAAGTCCAAGGCAGGGACAAAAAAGCTTAGGTAGATGCAAACATGATCCATGCCAATGAAAATAAAATTACTTTATAATATATAATAAAATATTATATAAACAAATGGTAATTTTCCATTATTTAACTTTTCAGTATTACTGTTATTTTTTTACAAAGTCAAACAATAATTTTATTATACTTGCTTTTGTTGATTAAGGCTTTTGTAAACTTATTTTTATACAACTGAAAATTTTCTATACAGGCCATTGATATTTTCTTAAATCTTGATAAATCGTTATGCGTTAAAAACAAATCAATAAATAAGATAACCACTAATTAATAAGTGTACTCTTTAAAATCAACATGATATCCATTTATTATCAATCAATGGTAAACCATAATCATCTACCTATTAAAGAGAGTAACATGTTAGTGTTTAAACTTCGTATTATTTATTTGAACATTTTGCTTAAACATTTTTCTTGCACAGTACATTATGATTACAAGTCTCATTCACAATATTGAAACAAGCCGAAGATATATGTCCGAAGTTGGGACATCTAATAGTGTTAGGCAACTAAATTAAATTATAACCTATATGAATGACAAATTCACAGTAAGTCTAATTCTAATTTAGTCTAGTTCAATTTTCTACACGTGAGAATGTCTTTTTTTTATGAGAATGAAATGAATAATCACTGATTATTAAATTAAATATAAATGGTTGAGATTAAATAATCACTCTCATATAATTATTCATTGAATCATTAATAAATATAATGGTCAATAATTATTTCTTTCATTCTCATATAAATTGTATAGGGTTATAAATATTTTCTATTAATTTTAACGCAATCTCCAAAATTCATTTCCACATTTCTAGCCTAATTTCTATCCTATTAGATTTCATCTATATAAACCATGAGAGAGTTTGGAAATAATCCAGTATACATTTGATAAATAAAAAGTTCAAAAGAACATTAAAATACACAAAAAGTGGAAGCACGTAATGTAGTACCTATGTTTGAGTCATCCTCCACAATTGAATCACCACCATCTTCTAATAACGAATGTGCAATATATGTTCCTATCTGCAACAAATCAAGAAAGACATGATTTGAGTACTAATTAATGAAATTGAAGCTTACCCTTAAAAATCAAAATGATATAAAATGTGTTAAAACAATAAAACACAGCCATGTTAATAACACCTTGTAGAATGATCAAGAACCTCAAGCGTGGTAAGGATCAGAGGCACTCCATCTTCGAAACCTCACATTCATTATAGTACCACTGATAAAATAAATATGTCCAATGGCACCATTACCTGTATGTTTATCAGTATCAATGACAAAACATTTTTAAGAGAAAAAGTTATTATATGTAAAACGGGAAGCTAATTAGGTCAAAAAATGAATCAAGAGCTTAGAAGCAATACAATATATAATCGATATAGAAAAAGTTCAAAAGAACATTAAAATACACAAAAATTGGAAACAAACAAATTAGTACCTATGTACGAGTCCTCCCCCACACTTGAATCACCATCATCTTCTAATAAGGAGAAAGGTTTAACATCATAAAATGTAAAGAATATGCAATATGTTAACCAAAAATAGGACCCTAGATAACAATTACCAAATAACACCACCACCCTGAACTAAATGTTGAGCAACATCCAACACAAGCCATGTATATATATAGAAAGAGATTATGAAGTATAGTTTCTTGCGTGTGAAAATAACTTTGACAAAGTTTTCTGTTCAACAAAATGACATATTTACTCTCAACCATAAGCTATGGCTAGTCTTACTTATTTATCTCCACGCAAAAAGGAAGAGATTTCTCCAATCCGTAGGAATTTTCTACTTAAAATTTTGAATTCTATAATATTATAAGTATAATTATATTTTAGTTTAAAAAATTAAAAAGTTTCAAAAACACATAAATTTAAACATTTCTTTGATTTATAATACTTTTAAATGATAATCATTGACCATTATATTAAATATAGATGGTGGAGATTAAATAAACATTCTCATATAATTATTCATTAAATTATTAATTAATAAATCTAATGGTCAATAATTATTCCTTTCATCCTCATATAAATTGTTTAGCATTATAAATCATGAAAGAGTTTGGAAATAATACAGTATACATTTGATAAACAAAATGTTCAAAAGAACATTAAAATACATAAAAATTAAAAGCAAGCAATGTAGTACCTACGTTTGAGTCATACTCCACAATTGAATCACCACCATGTTTTAATAACGAATGTACACTATATGTTCCTATCTACAACAAATCAAGAAAGACATGATTTGAGTACTAATTAATGAAATTGAAGCTTACCCTTAAAAATCAAAATGATATAAAATGTGTTAAAACAATAAAACACAACCATGTTAATAACACCTTGTAGAATGAGCTAGAACCTCAAGCGTGGTAAGGAAGGGAGGCACTCCATCTTCGAATCTCACACTCATTATAGCACCAATGATCAAACAAATATGGCACCATTACTTGTATGTTCATCAGTATCAAAGACAAAACATTTTTGAGAGAAAGAGTTGTTAGTTGAGTGATTGGATGGAGAAAGAAAGTTATTATATGTAAAATGGGAAGCTATTTGTGGGTGTGATTAATTTTTTTTGACAAATATAGGTTTGATTAGTTTGCTACACGCGAATATGGCGTTTTGAACCTATTGACTTTGACACAGTTTTATGTGCAACCACATTTACATTCTCCTCACTCTGCCTAATTTTCACTTATTTATCTCCATGCAAAAGGGAGAAATTTTCTACAATCCCTAAATTTTTTTACTTAAAACTCTTTTTTATTTTTATTTTTATTTTCATTAGGCTATTATTTTATTTAAATTGAATTCTAGAATATTATAAGTATAATTATATTTTTGTTTTAAAAAAGTTTTAAATAGGTCTCATAAAAAATTTATTTAAACATTCTTTTCTAAAATACTTTTAAATGGTAAAATTTCAAAAATATTTAAGTAAATACTACTTTATTAAATTCTCATAAAAAATTGTTTAAACTCTTCTCGTAAAAATATATAATTTCTATCTTTGTAAAATTTCAATATTACTCTTTTAAGAATTACTTTTAAAATATAAAATGAAAATTAAGGTTTTTTAAAATTAATAACAAACTGGTTTGGGTTTACGGCTTTACCGGTAAGATTATTTATGATAATATCTTTAATGTTGAGCTGATGACACTATATTATAATTTGAGTATGTCTTCAAAACTTGACATAAAAGATCTGAAGTGTTAATCTTGCATCAACTCTCCTTTCAAGTTTATCTCAAAGTCTGTAATGTTTAGCATAAGTATATCGTGGTATATTAACATGTAATTTCTTCTCCCCTATCAACACATTATCCAAACGCCTCGCAAGCAGCCGCCCATCAACCACCTTCACAAATCTGGAGAAGCCAAATCGTTTACCAAATTTGTTTCTTCTAAGCGAAATTGCCACCTCAATCACATTCCCTATAGACCCGAATAAAACGAACAAATCCTTTGCACTTGTAACTTCTGGAAATTCTAAAACATAATAGAAAGTCACCTGCTTGGGTTGAAGAGGCAAATTGTGTTTCCAGCCACCCAACCGAAAATAATCCCACCTCTACTTCTTCACCCCTGGTTGCCAAAATTGGGTGACTTTCCTCCAACCATTCTCCTGCAAAACATACCTCCGATCTCTCATACTATGATAAAATAAGAAGAAACCCTCACCCCTTGAAGAAGGAGATTTGAGCGAAAATCCAAGAAAACCCTACAAATACAAACAGAGAATATCGAACAAGGCCCAGCGTAAACCCCCGAGCTACAAGAAGACCGCACTGAGAACAACAACCGCCGAAACCTAAAAGCCCTAAATCGATATCAGACAGTACCTTCTAAACAAGGTCCATGGGCCCTAAAGCCAGGAGTTTAAACTGAAATTGACAAAGTGCACGATATCTTTCTAGGAGCTCTTCAAGTTCCACCGAGAAAACACAGAAGCTCGCGCGGCAGACCACCGGAAGTCTACCGGGAGACGCCCTTCTGAAATCGCATTGTACGGAGTACTATACTATTTGGTAAAAAAAATTTCATATCCCCAATATTAGTTAATTCTAAAAATCATAAATTATCACCCATCAAAGAATTAAAAAATCTAAATTATTTTGATGCTTAGTGTCATGTTTTTTGTGAATCAATTGTAAATTGGTGCAAACCTCTATTTTTTCATGAAATACAATATATGCATTGTTTATAAATGTTGACTTGAATTATAGACATGTGATAACCTTTTCATAAATTAGTTGGGCAGTTTTTGTTTGGTTTTGTTACAAATTTAGGTTTTTCCACAACCTAACAGGTTGAAACAATAGCTACCATATATTACGGAGAGATTCCTCAAATGTTTGGTAGATATTCTCTTTGCCATAAGTTTGAATCCCTTTTGAGGTGCTTCAGCTCCCCAATCTTCAAATTTTCTCACATTTCCTACTTCTAAAATCTCTAATACCTTTTTCTTGTGCTTCCTATTTAATCGGAACGGTGATGGTTAGCTAGTAATATGGTTTTTCCATCCCCGATTTCTCCATCCCCACTTTTCTCATCATTAACAATTTAGGGAAGCTGCTTGCATTTTTGTGTGATCATTGACACAAGAATGTTTCTCAGTTTATCCCTTTCACTAGAACCCTATCTATCATCTACATCTTTTTTTTGGATCTACGTGTTGCAAGTATAATCAACAATTTATCCAAGATGGAAAAACTTATGGATTGCAAGACACAAGTCAATTAGTAACTATTAAGTTTTGATGATGATATGGTATTTGTAACGCCCCATTTTTATCGTATTTATTTTTATAATTAAAAATCTATGATAATTAAAAATATGTGATAGTTAAAAATATGGTCTTTATATTTAAAAAATTAAAAATAATAACTAAAATATAAATTAGTTTCGGCCTGTCATAAAACTAAAATAATTTAAATGAGCGCCAAACGAAAAAATAAGTGGGAAACTAAAAAAGTAAATAATATAAATAATAATTAATTGAATGTAGCGTCGGTTGGGCTGACACTAAAACAAAAATATAAATCAAAATACGTTTAATTCCAAACGAAAAAAAAAAACAGGGAAAATAAGTAAATTAATAAATAATTCAGAAAACTAAACGTTTAAAATTTAGCGTCGGCCCAGCCGACACTTTGATTCAAAAAAATAATAAAATTTATATCAAAATTCAGTCAATTTAAACTTAGCGGCGGTGTCATCGTGTCTAGTTGCTCAAGAAAAATAATAATAAAACGAGCACCGTATAGCGTCGGAGTCGAATAGTAGAGCATTGTATGTTACAACGTTTATTTTAATAAAGTTATAATTAAGTTCAACGAAGTGGAAATATGTGGAATCAAAGATGCACTATGCAAAAATGGTTCAGTGAAGTCTTCTATTATGTTGCTTATCACATTGATAAAGAAAGGAATAAAGAAAATGTGATCACTTTCAAATTGGTGGCTTGTGATGGGGTTTAATGGAGATTTTAAATTTAAGTAAAAAGAGGAAAAATCAAGAGATTTTGGAATTATCGCATAATGATGAATCTATTTTTAAACGATGATAATGAATATATATTACTAGTACTTTTTTCAAAAAATAGATAACATAAAATCTATTTAATAAAATTTACACATGTAACAAAAATTATTTAATAAAATTGTTTTTCCTTAATATTGTGTTATCATTAAGATCAAATTAAAAATCATTGTTCATTAACCCTATTTCAGTTCAATAATGAATATTGTGGAAGATTGTACGCCGATCTATGAAAAACATTTTCTTCATACTTGAAGGAATAAAGTAGACTCTCGCATTTTCTTCATACTTGAAGGAATAAAATAGATCGTTGTGTTTTCTTAATACATCTTATTTGGTTATGCATTCAAAATTTCACATCACATTTTCGTTGAATTACCTCTTATTATGAAAACTTGGAAGTGGATAATCTCTTTTACATAAGTTCTCCCGAATCTTATATCATAGCCTTATTTTTCCTTTATAAGAAAGCGTGGAGTTCTCGTATTAAGAATATGGTCTTAAAACATATTACTAGGATTATTTGAGTTTTGTAAATGTAGAAACAAAGTGAAGTTTAGAAATTATGGGTCAAATATTCATCATTCTATAAATTCCATAAAATGTGTTATTTCATTATCTGTTGATCACTTCAAGTCGCTTGATCTCCTAGAACAACAACTTTTTGTTGTTTTTCATAGACTAAATGAGAATTTTTATGTGGTTTTGTTGTTAATTTAAACCTTTCAACAATATTATCTGTTGAAACTTTATCTTCCAATTCCTTCAATAGAGACAACTTAACATTAACGTTTTAAGCCCAAACTATCTAGTATCCCATCCTTGCGTTATGCTTCTTTTTTTTTTAGATTATGCGGGTGTGGGCATTAGTATAAGTTTTTACAATTTTAAACTTCAATAACTTTAATTTAAAGTCATGTTACATATAATATCGAACTCTCCCTCTTTTTTCTATTAATTATTATTTTACATATATATTTGTTAGATTTTGGATGTCTAGCTCTTTTTTCTTCCTCTTATTATTTTAAATTATTTTTGACTAATAAATAATTTTTCTTTTTAAAATTTAAAAAATTCTTGCAATAATTATTAGATCTCAAAAATATATATTAAATAAAACTAAGATTATTTCTTTTTAAATTAGGATTGAATTTAAAATGAAAAAATAGAAAAAAATGATTCACTGTTATTCAAAATAAGTAAATATATATTAAATAAAACTAAAGTTTTCTTTCATAGAATTCAAAATTCTATGTATTTTAAATGATTCAATAGAAATTCATTTATTTTTAAATTTTTTTTGTTTGGATTGTGTCGTAAAATGATTCATTATTAAATTTCTATGGTCATATTCATAATTTTTTTAAACTTTTGGGCCAAATTTAAAAATATATAAAATAGGGACAAATTTACATTTTTTTGAAAATTTGAGGTGACTGATTTGTAAAATATGATTATTATTAAGGATTTATTTGTAATTTTTGAAAAAATTTAGACGAATTTGAAATTTTCATAAAATATGAGGACCGTCTTGCAAAATATTAAAAATTATTAATCAAGAATTTAGTTCATATTATAAAGATTGGATGAGCAATTTAAAATTCTTTACTTATTAGTGTCATTTGAAATTCATTATATTTAACATGAATAAAATACTGCATAAATTTAAATCATTTTATTAATTCTCCATATTTTAATCCAAACAATAAATTTTCATCTAGTCATTTTAAATTCCTTTAAAAACATTACTTTTCCATACTAAAATGCTTCATCGAAACCCCTCTATTAAGTTAATGTTAAAATTTAGTTGAAAATATAGTAGATTTTGATACATTCAAATAACGATACTTTGGTTGAATAATCTTTTGGGGATATCACAAAACCACGTCCTTTACTTAGCTTTATATCCACATTGTTATGTTTATTCCTATATCTACAATACAAAGCGATATCAATATAAACAATTAATCACTTAAAACAAAAGTTGAAATCACAAAGAAAATTCAATTCACCAATTACCACATGGAATTCTTAGAGGTGAATTGGTTCAGAATACAACAGTTAAATATTTACTTCAATTTTAGACAATTTTCACTATGGCTTCAATACAATACAATTTCATCGGTGAAATTCAACTCCTTGTAGTATATGAGGGAGAAAACTCAATTTCATTGAAAACTTGAGAGAATACTTCATGCAATGCAACATACAGGGAACATTGGGAACTTATAGGAGGATATTTGGATGGTCTAGAATTAGTTGCACCCATACTAAACCAAGAATAACGCCATTATTACCTTTGAGGATCTTACAATATGTTTGGTTCACATACTCTTTCCTACTATCAAAAATACACTCTTAATTTAATTGTCAAATTAAGTTGGAATAATATGATAAGGAATTAAAGACACTCAAAACACTTGAGACTTGTCTTTCATGAGAAATTGTAGTGTAATTGGAACGCAATCATCAATCAATAAATGAAACATAATACTTTGACACAAAACTAATACACATAAATAACACCAATAAACTTACAATAATCACAAGGTTTCTTGCGCGTCACAATTTTGTTTCAATCACCGACAAGGGCAGTAATAGACAAATATCTTTTCACCAATAAGATCAACCTCGCTACATGTACTATTTATATATCCCTTCAGACATGCACCGAAATATGTTGAATAACTATATAGAACGACTCTAAGATATGGAGTACATTGCAAAATTGGACTACTATTTTTTTCTGTAGGCAAGATTTCATTGATAAAAGAGATCTTAAATAGAATGACTCTATAAATTAATTTAATTTTTCAGCTGCATTGTCCATGTTGTCATCAGTCTGTGCTATGTTATCCCTTCCTTGGGCATTATCCTAATTTTGCTTGATTGTCGGGTCTATCAACAATCATTCTTTATTAAATGAATACTTATTACACCTCTGATCTTATTTTAATTTGTTGTGCTAAAAAAAACCACAATTATATTAGTGTTTTAAGAGAGCATCTTTTTAGCTCTAAAGTGAATAACTAAAAAAAAAGTTTAATATTTTAATTACTTTGGATTCATCAGAGAGCATCTTGGTAGATCCAAAGCAATTATCATATTTAATTTTTTTTTCTATAAATCTTTAATTTAGAGCTACTAAGTTTTATGTGGGTTTCATTAATATAACAAATGAATACAAGATTAAATATGTTATAAGTAACCATTGAAAAAAGGAAGGATGGTTGATGATTCAACAAACTAACCAAGTTGGGCTAAAGTCCAAGGCAGGGACAAAAAAGCTTAGGTAGATGCAAACATGATTCATGCCAATAAAAATAAAATTACTTTATAATATATAATAAAAGATTATATAAACAAATGGTAATTTTCCAGTATTTAATTTTTACGAAAAGAAAAACATGATCTCGATAAAGTGACACCATAAAAGAAAACAATTTTTGACTTTTGATGGAAAATGGCCAGTATTACTGTTAATTTTTTACAAATTCAAACAATAATTTTATTATACTTGCTTTTGTTGATTAAGGCTTTGTAAACTTATTTATATATAATTTAAAATTTTCTATACAGGCCATTGAGCTCAACTTTCATACTCCCATAAGCTTAGGTCAGAAATAAACTAATATCTGGAGTAGAAAACTTTGTTGATCGTGTCCTGATCAACTAGAACAAAATAGATGTCTCCTCTTCCAGATTAGGAGTAAGTTCCAAACATATGAACTCACACTACATTTGGTTAGAACTCAAAATATCTATTCTCCAACTACTAGCTTCATACCAACAGTAATAATGTTCTAACATCCCATAGAACATCAGTTCCATCTCCTTGGAACACATTATCCTTGATATTCTTTAAGGTCTTCAAACAACTTGCATATGTATATGAGACTCGTTGATCAATTGATACTCATTAACTCTATTGATAAATGTATTTATGAGTGGACTTGAGAAGGGCTAAAGTATCTTTGACACTTTTAATATAGTTGAAACATCTGCCAAATAAAAATATAACCCTAGAATTGTTCTAGCACTTTGAGGGTTATATCAAAGGCTATGCAGCGGAATATAGCCATATATCAACAGACTTTACAAAGTGCTTACTCCATGATTCAATCGTAAGCATGACATCCAAGGATTGAAAGTAAATCAACCCTACAAAGTGCTTGCTTCTTCACCAAGAAATATACTGGACCTAACCAATATCCTCACCAAATAGAACCACGTAAGCACAAGAATAATACCTTATCAATATCCTCACTCCCGCATGAAGGTTTTGACAATCTACTTCTCTGTGCTAAATAAAAGCTGAACAGTTTAATTCAAATTCTTCACTCCCGCATGAAGTCTATGAATTTAACTCTCTTTATTCCAGATTCATTTTCTTCTTTCATCAAGAAGGTACAATGACTTTAGTTAGGTTGGATAATTCTTCCACAAATAGGTCCATCCAAAACTTCAAGGGACCATACAATATGAACACTCCTTGTTCAAACAATCTTCTACCTTGAACACAACCAGAAAGTATCCCTTATGGATCTCATCCAGAAACAGACAGGATACTTGCTCTGATACCAATTGAAATTCTGGTATGACAGTACCAAGATGTCATAGATGATGTTGAGACATCAGGTCTGTTACAAAACTGCAATAGTAGGATATTATGATTTTCAATTTTGGTTTAATACTAGCATGATAGAAGATCATAAGGATACTGGAACCATTTAAACATAATGATAACACAATGATCATAAACAAGTTTTGATCTGGGTTAGTTTGCTGAAGGCACAAGCTTTGAAAGAATTCCCTGATGTCATATCCAATTTTATGACATCTTATACTAGATCAATAAACTAGTGCAGAAAATAAATAACACAATGAATTGTCTACCCAGTTCGGATCCACAATCCTACTCTGGGGGCTACCTGGCCAAGGATAAGTCCACTAAATATAATACATTCATAGACCCCAGCAAACAACCAGTTTGTGATCTAATCACTTAAAAATACCCGTGATATACTTTTACCTAAGACTCACCTAGGTATGAGGCCCCCTAAAATCCCTTTAATCACAACCAGTGATAACACATAGACGACAATAAGAAGAGAGTGAAGACACACTTCAAACACATCTTAATCTTGCTTATCAGCTTCAATCAAGAGACACATATCACTCAACCCTTACCTACATGTTTAGAGTGAGAGAAATACTTCTCTTACCTACAGGTTTAGAGAAGAACATGGGAGCCATCCCACAGCTTGGGTGATCTACCTTGACAAACCCTAATGTTTACATTGTTTCAATACTCGGCTTGCTTACTAAACTAGGTTACAAAGCTTCCTATTTATAACCTATTCCAACTGGACTTGGGCCTTCTATCACAACCTTATTTTCTGTTACAAATCATCAGAAAAAATTTGTTAAAAATCTTCAATCATAAGTTTCCTAAATTATTTTCATAATTAGAAATTGCATAATCCAATACTCTGACTTGATTCTCTTGACCATTAAACATGCACCACATAGGATTGCATTATAATCCATAGAATATTCTACATCTGTTGAGTACAAAATGAATCTTCATATTCCGACTCAGCAGGCGTAATGAGTTTTCTGCATATGACATCTCATGATGTCACAGGACATGTCTTAACATTCCATAGAACATCTTGCTCTTTTACTTGTTTTGTACGTGTTTATATTTGCAAGCTCTATACTTTCTATTGCATATTGCTGCTATTATATTTTAGCCAAACATAAATGCCAAACACATACTTGAAGGAATAAAGTAAACTGTCACATTTTCTTCATACTAAAAGGAATAAAGTAGATCGCGCATTTTCTTAATACATCTTATTTGGTTATGCATTCAAAATTTCATATCACATTTTCGTTGAATTACCTCTTAATATGATAATTTGGAATTGGATAATCTCTTTTACATAAGTTCTCCTAAATCTTTCTTATATCATAGCCTTATTTTTCCTTTATAAGAAAGGGTGGAGTTCTCGTATTAAGAATATGTTCTTAAAACATATTACTAGGATTATTTGAGTTACTTGTAAATGTAGAAACAAAGCGAGGTTTAGAAATTATGGGTCAAATATTCATCATTCTATAAATTCCATAAAATGTGTTATTTCATTATCTGTTGATCACTTCAAGTTGCTTGAACTCCTAGAACAACAACTTTTTGTTGTTTTTCATAGACTAAATGAGAATTTTTGTGTGGTTTTGTTGTTAATTTAAACCTTTCAACAATATTATCTGTTGAAACTTTATCTTCGAATTACTCCAATAGAGACAACTTAATATTAACGTTTTAAGCCCAAACTGTCTAGTATCCCATCCTTACATCATGCTCTTTTTGTTTTTAGATTATGCGGGTGTGGGCATTAATTTTTACAATTTTAAATTTCAATAACTTTAACTTAAAGTCATGTTACATATAATATCTAACTCTCCCTCTTTTTTCCAATAATTATTATTTTGGATATATGTTTGTTATATTTTGGATATCTAGCTCTTTTTTCTGCCTGATATTATTTTAAATTATTTTTGACTAATAAATAATTTTTCTTTTTAAAATTTAAAAAATTCTAGCAATAATTATTAGATCTCAAAAATAAATATTAAATAAAACTAAGCTTATTTCTTTTTAAATTAGGATTGAATTTAAAATGAAAAAATAACAAAAAAATGATTCACTGTTATTCAAAATAAGTAAATATATATTAAATTAAACTAAAGTTTTCTTTCATAGAATTCAAAATTCTATGTATTTTAAATCATTCAATAAAAATTCATTTATTTTTAAATTTTTTTGTTTGGATTGTGTCGTAAAATGATTCATTGTTAAATTTCTAAAGTCATATTCCTAATTTTTTAAACTTTTGGGCCAAATTTAAAATATATAAAATAGGGACAAATTTACATTTGTTTGAAAATTTGAAGTGATTAATTTGTTAAATATGATTATTATTAAGGATTTATTTGTAATTTTTGAAAAAATTTAGACGAATTTGAAATTTTCATAAAATATGAGGACCGTCTTGCAAAATTTGAAAAATTATTAATCAAGAATTTAGTTCATATTATAAAGAGTGGATGAGCAATTTAAAATTCTTTACTTATTAGTGTCATTTGAAATTCATTATATTTAACATGAATAAAATACTGCATAAATTTAAATCATTTTATTAATTCTCCATATTTTAATCCAAACAATAAATTTTCATCTAGTCATTTTAAATTCCTTAAAAAAAAAATAACTTTTCCAAACTAAAATGCGTCATCCAAACCCCTCTCTTAAGTTAATGTTAAAATTTAGTTGAAAATATAGTAGATTTTGATACATTCAAATAACGATATTTTATTTGAGTAATCTTTTAGGGATATGACAAAACCACGTCCTTTACTTAGCTTTATATCGGCATTGTTATGTTTATTTCTATATCTACAATACAAAGAAATATCAATATAAACGATCAATCACTTAAAACAAAAGTTGAAATCACAAAGCAAATTAAATTCACCAATTACCACATGAAATTCTTAGAGGTTAAAAGGTTCAGAATACAACAGTTAAATTTTTACTTCAATTTTGGACAATATTCACTATGGCTTCAATACAATACAATTTCATCGGTGAAATTCAACTCCTGGTAGTATATGAGGGAGAAAACTCAATTTCATTGAAAACTTGAGAGAGTACTTCATGCAATGCAATATACAGGGAACATTGGGAACTTATAGGAGTATATTTGGATGGTCTAGAATTAGTTGCACCCATACTAAACCAAGAAGAACGCCATTATTACCTTTGAGGCTCTTACAATATTTTTGGTTCACATACTCTTTCCTACTATCAAAAATACACTCTTAATTTAATTGTCAAATTATGTTGGAATAATATGATAAGGAATTACAGACACTCAAAACACTTGAGACTTGTCTTTCATGAGAAATTTTAGTGTAACTCGAACGCAATCATCAATCAATAAATGAAACATAATACTTTGACACAAAACTAATACACATAAATAACACCAATAAACTTACAATAATCACAAGGTTTCTTGCGCGTCGCAATTTTGTTTCAATCACCGACAAGGGCAGTAATAGACAAATATCTTTTCACCAATAAGATCAACCTCGCTACATGTACTATTTATACATCCCTTCAGACATGCACCGAAATATGTTGAATGACTAAATAGAACGACTCTAAGATATGGAGTACATTGCAAAATTGGACTACTATTTTTTTTCTGTAGGCAAGATTTCATTGATAAAAGAGATCTTAAATAGAACGACTCTATAAATTAATTTAATTTTTCAGTTGCATTGTCCATGTTGTCATCAGTCTGTGCTATGTTATCCCTTCCTTGGGCATTATCCTAATTTTGCTTGATTGTCGGGTCTATCAACAATCATTCTTTATTAAATGAATACTTATTACACCTCTGATCTTATTTTAATTTGTTGTGCTAATAAAAACCACAATTACATTAGTGTTTTAAGAGAGCATCTTTCTAGCTATAAAGTGAATATTTATAAAATTTTTTTTAATATTTTAATTACTTTGGATTCATCAGAGAGCATCTTGGTAGATCCAAAGCAATTATCATATTTAATTTTTTTTTTATAAATCTTTAATTTAGAGCTACTAAGTTTAATGTGGGTTTCATTAATATAACAAATGAAGACAAGATTAAATGTGTTATAAGTAACCATTGAAAAAAGGAAGGATGGTTGATGATTCAACAAACTAACCAAGTTGAGCTAAAGTCCAAGGCAGGGACAAAAAAGCTTTGGTAGATGCAAACATGATCCATGCCAATGAAAATAAAATTACTTTATAATATATAATAAAAGATTATATAAACAAATGGTAATTTTCCATTATTTAATTTTTACGAAAAGAAAAACATGATCTCGATAAAGTCAAACAATAATTTTATTATACTTGCTTTTGTTGATTAATGATTCAACAAACTAACCAAGTTGAGCTAAAGTCCAAGGCAGGGACAAAAAAGCTTAGGTAGATGCAAACATGATCCATGCCAATGAAAATAAAATTACTTTATAATATATAATAAAAGATTATATAAACAAATGGTAATTTTCCATTATTTAATTTTTACGAAAAGAAAAACATGATCTCGATAAAGTCAAACAATAATTTTATTATACTTGCTTTTGTTGATTAAGGCTTTGTAAACTTATTTGTATATAATTTAAAATTTTCTATACAGGCCATTGATATTTTATTAAATCTTGATAAATCGTTATGCGTTAAAAACAAATCAATAAATAAGATAACCACTAATTAATAAGTGTACTCTTTAAAATCAACATGATATCCATTTATTATCAATCAATGGTAAACCATAATCATCTACCTATTAAAGAGAGTAACATGTTAGTGTTTAAACTTCGTATTATTGATTTGAACATTTTGCTTAAACATTTTTCTTGCACATTACATTATGATTACAAGTCTCATTCACAATATTAAAACAAGCAGAAGATATATGTTCGAAGTTGGGACATCTAATAGTGTTAGGAAACTAAATTAAATTCTAACCTATATGAATGAGAAATTCACAGTAAGTCTAATTCTAATTTAGTCTAGTTCAATTTTCTACACGTGAGAATGTCTTTTTTTATGAGAATGAAATGAATAATTACTTATTATTAAAGTAACTATAAATGGTTGAGATTAAATAATCACTCTCATATAATTATTCATAGAATCATTAATAAATATAATGGTCAATAATTATTTCTTTCATTCTCATATAAATTGTTTAGGGTTATAAATATTTTCTATAAATTTTTACACAATCTCCAAAATTCATTCCCACATTTCTAGCCTAGTTTCTATCATATTAGATTTCATCTATATAAACCATGAGAGAGTTTGGAAATAATACAGTATACATTTGATAAATAAAAAGTTCAAAGAACATTAAAATACACAAAAAGTAGAAGCAAGCAATGTAGTACCTATGTTTGAGACATCCTCCACAATTGAATCACCACTATCTTCTAAAAACGAATGTGCAATATATGTTCCTATTTGCAACAAATTAACAAAGTCATGATTTGGGTACTAATTAATGAAATTGAAGCTTACACTTAAAAATCAAAATGATAGAAAATGTGTTAAAACAATAAAACACATCCATGTTAATAACACCTTGTGGAATGATCAAAAACCTCAAGCGTGGTAAGGATCGGAGGCTCTCCATTTCGAATCTCACCCTCATTATAGCACCAATGATCAAACAAATATGGCACCATTACCTGTATGTTCATCAGTATCAAAGACAAAACATTTTAGAGAGAAAGAGTTGTTAGTTGAGTGATTTGGATGGAGATGGATGGGGAAAGAAAGTAATTAGAAGTAAAACGGGAAGCTAATATGATGTTTTGAACATATTGACTTTGACACATTCATCTCACTCTGGCTAATTTTCACTTATTTATCTCCATGCAAAAAGGAGAAATTTTCTACAATCCCTGATTTTTTTTTTTACATAAAACTCTTTTTTATTTTTATTTTTATTTTTATTTTTATTATAAGTGTTTCTTCAAGATAAATAAATGAGGCTATTATTTTATTTAAATTGAATTCTATAATATTATTAGTTTAATTATATTTGTGTTTTAAATAAGTTATGAAAGGTTTCAAAAAAAAATTATTTAAACATTCTTTTCTATAATACTTTTAATTGATATATTTTCAAAAATATTTAAAGTAAATACTACTTTATTAAATTCTCATACAAAATTGTTTAACATCACTATAAATTCTTCAAAACTTGACATCAAAGACGTGAAGTTAATCATATGACTTTGATCTCAATTTCCCTATGCTATACACGACATTGTACCTTTGTACATTGTGCACGATTACTAAATTGTTTCTCAAGTTTGAAATATTGACGTTGAACGAGAAATACAATAATTTAATCATTAGAAATAAACTTATAAAATCTTCAGAAAATGTTTAATGGGTGGACTAACTCATTAGAAAATGAAAGCTTCATCGTCAAACATAGAATCAAATAGTTGACTTGAAAAACTATGTTTACCAGAGAAAAATGGTTAATTACTTGAAGTACTTAATCCATATGGTAGCATCGACAACATATATCATATATAGTAAATATATGTCTAAATGACGCGTGCCTAAAATAGTACATAGGTGTTTACTGTAAAATTTAGTAAACAAGCGTTAGTCTTCAAAAAGGTTACTTACAGGATCAACTAGATGATCGTAAGACATATGTGTGTAAAGTCTTCTAGAGTTTATATGATTTTGTGTAAAAAGACAAAGATTTTGACATAGGCAGAATCTTGAGAATAAAAAAAGAAAATAAAGTAAAGGTGCAGGAACTATAAAAAAGGCTTCGGCAGTAGTCGAAGTTAAAAGGATTGAAATTAAATGCAGAAATGTAATTTTAAGGTAGAAGACTTGGCATTAAATAAAATGGTGTTGGCATACATACAATGCCCTCAATCAAACTCATTTTTCACTTTACACAGATACTTATTTGTAGTAAATTAAACACACTGAAATATGACACTAGAATTCATATTCATACTGAAATCAAAATGACTGTAACAAACGGTCATTTCTCCTGAAATTGACATGTCTTTGTTTGCATACGTAGCGCCTTTAGACTTGCTTCTACACGTCCGTCAAATGTAGATAAGACCAAAAATTAGTTATTTAACCATGCTCCGCATTGGATATGACTTTGACGAAATGGTCTTCATTTTGCTCTTAAAATTACTAAGTCCTAAACACTACTGAGTGTACAGGAACTTTGACACATTCGTTGAATCATCCAAGTTCTACTAAGTGTTTTTTCAAACTTCTTTGTGATATGCTGAGATTTCCAGCTAACAGTAGGTTGATGATATCTTAATTCATTGTGTAGTACGAAACTGCTCAATGTTTAGTACATAGGATGATGATATTTTAACAATTTTCTTTATCCCAAATAATAATGAGGTAGAATTTGTTTACTCTTTTAAAAAAATTAGATAACATAGAATCTATTTAAAAAAATTTACACAAGTAACAAACATTATAAAATAAAATTGTTTTTTTATATTGTGTTATCATCAAAACCATATTAGAAAGCATTGTCTTTCAACCCAATTTCAGATCCATTTTAAGAAGAATTGTTTTTCATCCAATTTTAGTTCAATAATGTACACACTGGAAGATTGTACGTCGATCTATGAAAAATATTTTCTTCATGCATGAAGAAATAAAGTAGATTGTCGCATTTTCTTAATACATCTTATTTGGTTATGTATTCAAAATTGCACATCACATTTTCTTTGAATGATCTCTTACTATGATAATTTGGAGTTAGGTAATCTCTTTGACATAAGTTGTCTCAAATCTTTCAGATATCATCGCCTTATTTTCAATTTATTAAAAATGGTGAAATTCCAATATTAAGGATAAGGTCTTAAATATGTTACTAACATTGTTGAGTTACATGTAAATGTAGAAATAAAATGAGGTTTTGAAATTATACGCCAAATATTTATCATTCTATAAACATTCAAATTACCATTCGTAACCCATTTAATAAAAAATTTAATGCATATTTTAGTATTGTTGACTTTTCAAATTCTTTATTTAAAGTTAAACAAAGGTAAATAATATAGTAACCAAAATTTCTTTATATTTTTAATATTGAATGAATAATGATTTATTTATTTATTAATTAATACATATATTCACTATTTATAATCTTAACCAATTAAATAAAGTAAATATTGTAACTTTGAAATTGACATTCTCTACATTAGTTGAATAATACCTCTTTTGTTGACAGGATGACAAAACTAGCCGGTTGTACGAACATGTTTGTTTTGCCAGCATTTTATTTCCGAAATGATCCAAAGTTTTAGGTCCAAACTCCCTAGTATGCTCACCCCCCGCGTAATTCTCTTTCTTGCAAAATTATTGGTATGCGTCTCCAGGTTTGTCCCGTCTCGCCCATAACCCCTTATTTATAATAATCACATGCCCTTTCATAAAGGGTCATGAATTATTGGTATGCGTCTCCAGGTTTAGAATTTCATGACTTTCCATCAAGGGTCATGATTATTTTAATTTTCTTAATTTAATTTTACCCATCGCAAGATAGAAATAAAATTTTTAATAACTATACAATATTTTTCATGACAAATACATCCTTAGCCATAAACCTTACAATAATTAGATCACTTAAATTTGGCTAGTTAAATAATAGTTCTAACACATTAATTTATTACATGTATGAGCAAATTTTTTAAAAATATATTTAGCTCAGTTTTAAAGTATTTGCACTAAGGATTCAATACAATATGCAAAAATAAATCACAAAGGATAGGGTGAAAATGAGCTCATTGTAGTATACGAGGGAAAAATCTGAATTACATTGAAAACTTTAGAGAATATTTCTTGCAATGATATATATATATATATAGTGAATATTTGGCACTTACAAGAGCAAATTGAACGGCCAAGAATTAGTTGCAGACGGATTCCTAACACATTTAATCTCTTATATATATATTGTGATATCTCAATTTAATAATTAATAAAAGTTCAACAATTGCTAAGTTTTATCTCATTCGCACATTCAAATGCAACTATATAAGCCTATATGCCTAAAAAGAAAGAATTGTAATATTATGAAGGTCCAATTTCAAGATAAACACAAATAGAAAAAAAACAACATACCAAATTTTTTACCATTAAGCAGTTGTATCTCCAGACTGCGTAAATTTGAAATGTTCAAACATTAGTTCAAAAAAGAGAATCATAATTGAGAAAACTATAAAATCGAGTAACTAGTTTTATTATGGATTATAAAATAATTTCATTTTTCAATTGCACTGTTTATGTTGTCATCAACCAGAGCTATGCTGTCAATTCCTTGGGCTTTATTCTAAGTTGGCTGTATTGTAGGTCCATCAGCAACCATTCTTTATTGAATGAATACTTATTACACCTCTTTGTTCTGCTAATACAAACGTCAATTATATTAGTGTTGTAAGAGAACATTTTACTAGCTTTGAATATTTATAAAATAAATTAAAATGTTAATTACTTTGGATTCATCAAAACGCATTTTGGTAGATCCAAAGCAATTATCATATTCAATTTCTTTATAAATCCTTACTTTATAGCTACTAAAATGCTTTCTTATAACCTTAATGTGATTGTAGGTTTATTTAATATAACAACTAAAGACAATATTATATGTGTTATAAGAAACCAATGAAAAAAAAGAAGGATAGTTGATCAACCAACAATCTAGCCAATTTAGACTAAAGCCCAAGGCACGGACAAAAGAGTTTTGGCAGATGAAAACATGGTTTGTATCAATTGAAATAAAATTAGTTTATAATCTATAGTAAAAGAGTATATAAATAATTTTTTATATATATATATATATATATATATATATATATATATATATATATATATATATATATATATATATATATATATATATATATATATATATATATATATATATATATATATAACCACTAATCAATGAACAAATTCGATTAATATCAACATCATCTCCATTTAATATAATCTATTGGTAAGCCATAATCATCCACTTCTTACACACGTTAGTGTTTAAACTCCAAAAATAAATCAACTAATAAGAAATATATCAAGAAGATTTTCAAACCGTGTGTGATAAGTAGTAATGCATAAAATTATGGTTTAAATTCTCAAACAGTGGCTATACTATCCACCTTTTTGGTTTAAATATTCTATAAAAAAACTAAAACAAAGAATGAGAAATTAAATTTTTATACAAAATTTGATAAAGAAAAATTTAAAAAGAACATTAAAATACACAAAAATTGGAAGCAACCAACATAGTACCATGTTTAAGTCTTCCTACACATTTGAATGATCTCCATCTTCGAATCTCGCATCCTTTATAGCACCTTTACCTGTATACTCAAAAGAAAAAAAGTTTTATATTAAGTTTTATGATGAATTAATTATAGTGTTTAGATATTTTGTACATGAATCATGTTAATCTTAATGAACATGCAAAAACCAATTTTGGAAAGAATCATCTATTTTAATATATAAAAATGAATTACCACCAAATTGCCTTAATTACCCTAATCACAAACAATTAAACATGGTTTTACATACCCCTGAGCGTCATTTTACATCTAATCATGATTACATTCAAACAGCCAATTTAATGCAAAATTTCTTTATTGGAATATGAAAAAAGCTGCACTACGTTCTATGCTCTCATTGCATTGGAACATTCATATTAAATAAACCCTACCCTTTCATTTTTTTCATTACAGATCTATATATTCGTAGAATACAAAGTTCCAACCTTGCATGACTAAACTCTTCCTCCTTCCTCTTCCATTACATCCATCAATTTTAGGTTTTTTTTCCAGTTGCTTCTGTCATTCCACCTCCATTGTTTTTGGATAATTTTTCCTTTACTTCTGTCATTCTAAAATCCATTTTAATGCCCATCCATCATGTTTGAATACGATTCAAATACGATTTACGGTATTTGGTTTTAAAGTCTTGCTGTTTGTTGATTTACGGGTTAGTGTTCAGTTCTTTCATCATGTTTGGTATTTTCTTTATTTTATGATTTTCTTCTGCAAGTTTTTTATGATTTGGTTTGAGATTTCACGTTTGAGTTCGAATCAGTTACGATAAACTATTTACCGTTTTGTTGATTTTTTATGGTTTCGTCTTAACTACGACTATGCTACAATTTGATTGTGGTTTGATTCGATGCAGATTTTGTTTAGGATTAAAGTTACAGCAAGCATACAACACTGTAATAAAACATAAAACGGGACTGTGCTCACAAGGTGTTTGATGAAAGTGCTCAGTAAATTATTTTTGTTCAAATGTTTTTTTATGTTTTTTTTTATTTTGTTTAATGATCAATTACTATAGGATTGTTTGATCTCTTACATTAAGGTTTTACCTCTTATATTATAGATTGATTTGGTTTGATTTTGGTTTAGTTTTTTTTCCAATTTTTTGCCTTTCATATTAAGGTTTTACCTCTCAAATTACTTCTTTATTTTGTATTGTTTGCAGTGTGATTGTTGAAGCACTAAAGGTGGATAATATGCACAAGAACCTGAGAAAATTACCCAAATTTTATTAATTCTTATATATTTTATGTTTTCACTATTTTAGATTGGTTTAATTTCCATATTTTGTTGCTATGATGAAAACTCAATTTTTTGTTACTGTGATTGTTTATGTTTCAAATTTCTCAGATTATGTTTCAAGGATAAAGGTTTGTATTGTATTTAGTTTCCACAAGACTGACATATGTTTCTATTATTAATTTCTATTGACTTCTCCTTTCAGGATGATATGAGAACTTATGACATGGAATGTATAACTATGAGCAAAAAAGACCTTCAAAGTTTTGTTTCAAACAAAGTTACAGAATGCTATCAAGTTAAAAAAGTTTCATCAAGAGTTCAAGAAATTTGTGGTAGAGTTTGATTTGAAAGTTAGAATGCAGCTACTGAAAGAGCACTTAGCCAGTACCATAAGTCACATTCATAGTGCCTACAAAAACTCATGTTTTCATGTTTTCATTTTCATTCTATGCTATGTAAAGATGCCTCTAATTACAAGGATAGTAGTTTTTACTATTAGACCAATTTATACCAGTTTTGTAGCAGGAATAAAGAACTCCAACATTTATATGATTTTTATTGACTGAGAAATGAGAAATAGTGCATTATTTTTTAAACATAGGTTTGGAAATATTAATTTTATTCTGTTACGCGCATTTGAATACATCATTTATTTTAAATACATCATTTGAATACGCGCATTTGAATACATCATTTACGATTGGAAATATTAACAAAATATTAGACTATTAAGACTATTAAGCTTCAATTCTAATATATAATTCTAATATATAGAAAACTCTTTTAAAATTTATCTCTTTCTAATTAGATGTTAAATTTATCTTTTTAAATGGCTTACAAGCAATTTATCTCTTTCTAGCAATTTTCTATCAGTATCGTTAATTACATATTGTTAAACATGCTATATAAAATCAATAGAATTGATTGGAATCAAATTTAATTGAATATAATTAATTGTTACAATTATGATATTATTAATCATAATTAGGTTTGGTTACTTTTAAACAAAATAAAATAAATAAAAATGTATATGAATAAAATGAGAAACATAGTTGATTTTAAAATTTATTTCACATAAGTGTGATTGAATGTCAATTTAATCATTTTATTTCTGACTAATAAATATATTTAATCACTTAAAGGTAACTCTATCCAACTTTTTTTTAATAAATATATTCTGACTAATAAATATATTTGTCCTATTTAATTAATTATTAAATAGTATATTTTTTGGTTGTTTATTCCAAACGTACTGATGGGCCTTTCTATATTCCAAAACTTTAAAAACCAAAATTTATTATAACGATATACTGTTACAGGATGTAATTATTGATGTAAATATTTTTTTCCAATAATAAATAAAATTAATTAGGGTATTAGATTTTTAATAAAAAATTTTTAAAAATTTAATTATTATCATTTATTATAAATCAATTAAATTTGGTTATTGTAAATCAATTATTATCATTATTATCTTTTAATTTAATGTGAATTTTTTCTAAAACTATATGCATTTTATTATTGTCATGATATGTTATTGTATTTGTTATATTATTATTCATGTGATTTATGCCAATGGGATGAAGACATTTTACTTTATTCCATTTTTAATAATTACACTTAACACTAATGTCATGTTATATAATGTTCATATATTTTTTAACAACAAAATAAAATTAAAAATAGAATAAGATTTCTCTGTAAATGAATTTCACGAGAGAATTTGATGTTAAACATAATATCAATTATAATTTATTATTTATAATAAAATAGTATACATTTATTTATTATATTATTCATTGATTTGGTTTTATATATTATAGTTTACAAACAGTATACATTTATTTATTATATTATTCATTGATTTGGTTTTATATATTTTAGTTTACAAAGAGTACTATGCTTTGTATCATGATTAATACTTTGTATCATGATTGAGATTGACATGATTAGTATTTTGTATCATGATTGAGATTGAGATTTACTTTGCACGCATGCTGTCTTTTTAACTTTTTAAAACTTGCTTATTCCAATAAATTGTTTATTCCAATTAACTTTTCAAAACTGTCACACTTACCTATGCCAATACATTGATATTTGAAATTGTAATGTTCAATATTTTATCTCAAATATTAATTTTATATAAAAAATAATTGCGATGAAAATAAATAAATAATAGAAAAAAAGGAGATTTATGTATTATTTATTTTTATTATGATAAAATAATATACTGCCAAAAATACTTAATTACCTTAACCAAAATTAATTTAAAAGATTATTTTGTGCCTCTATGATTATTTTCATTATTATTATTGTATTAATATCTGCCATTATTATTTTTTTCCACTTTAACAATAATATCTTATTATTATGTTAAGTGTATATTTTAAAACAAAAGTCATATTTCCGTTTCTTTATTCTAAAATAAATCCTAATTAATTATTACCGTTAATACAATGTATCTCTATTATCTAGGTTGACTCAAATCAATTTTCTAAACTTTAGGTGTTCTCCCATAAAAACTCCTTTTAGTCTACAACTTTTCAAATCTGTAAAATTATAAGATTTCAAAACATTAAAATTATAACATAATTAATTAATTTAAAAATAGGCTTAAATTATTTATTTCAATCTACTAAAACATTATTAGATACACGATTACATGATTGAATAGTTAGAAATGATTAAGTTACATTACATGACCAATATGTGTTATTTATATGTAATTAAATATTTTATTTGATAATATATTTTATAAATAAACACACATTTAACAAATATTGTATGATCTAATTGATAAAATAAAAATAAATAATTACATGTGTATTATATAAGTAGGATATTCTTAATAATATTAAAAATAATTAGACATGTTATTAGAAATAAATGTTTTATAAATAGAATTACACGATTTACTTAACATAATTTCATAATTATGCTTTTGAATTTTTTATTGCAACTTATTTTTCATTATTATAACCGCTGAATTTATTTACATTTTATCTCCCAATGTGTGATCCGTACAAACATACACATTCATATTAAATTAATATTTAATATGACAATCATAATTTTAACCATTTTCTCTTTTTAATTTTTTTTAACCTTTTATATACATTTATTAAACTTTATCATATTTTCTCTTAATTACAATTTTATTTCCTATTTAGTATCTATTTTATTGTAAATTGATCTTAATATATAATTTCAACCTTTAAAAATGGAAAGCTTGGTCTAAAAATAGTAATTTATCTTCTAAATTTTAATTTGAAAATAAAATATTACTTTGAAAAATAATTATAAAAATTAGGAAAAAAGGTAACTATTTTAATTAATTATAAATTATTTTTTATTTTCAAAAATAACATAAAATTTACTTCTATATTTATTCCAATTAATTTTTTTAGATTGCAGCTACGAAAGGAGTTAAAAAATTGGCTTTTACATTTTATTTTTAAAAGGATTGAGTTCTTTGGTGGGATGAGTGGCTCTTTTATTTTCAAAAAAAATTAATGTTCCAGCTTTATAAATAGATGGTCTTTTCCAATATCGTGCACCATTTCATTGTAATTTGTAATTGTTCTCTTTATTTGTTTCAAAAATGAATTAATTTGACTTGGGAAATAAAAATAGTGTCAGATTCAAACCTCTACGATCATGATAACATATTATAATAATAAGAATCGTGTTTTACAAGATTCAAACCTCTATAATCATGATAACATATTATAATAATAAAATAATTTGGAAATCCTCAATATTTATTACATGTGAGTAAACATTGAGGAAAAGAAATTATTTTTTTTTCTCATTTTAATTGTTAACCTATTTAAATGATATTAAATTTTAAGTTTCAGTATAATGACATTTGTATCAATATTTTAATTTGTACAAAAAAATATTAATATTTTTAATTTATGAGAAATTTGTAATAGTACATTTGTAAAATTTATATTATAAACTCTTTATTATAATAATAGTTATAATTGATCAAAAGTCCAACCAATACTGGAGAAATGAGAGAAAATGAGTGAATAATTGATCAAAATACCAATCAACACGGGAGAAAGGAAAATATAGAAGCAAATTCAAAAAAAATATATCAAATTTTAATTTATAGTAAAATATTATCAATTTTAATTTGTTACTAAACCAATATGTTTTTTGTGTATTATTTTTATTTTATAATTTTTGTTAATAGAAATTGTAAAATTAAAATTATAAGCAATTATAAAAATTATAGTATGTCCGACGGGCCAAACCTGTTTTTCTAATATATATATATATATGGTTTAATAGCAATTACCAAATTATATCAAATATATTCGTTTAAATTTTAATAACGGAATTAATTGAAAAAAATAGATTAATTGGAAATGTGGTTATTAAATTTTAATATATATGAAAAGTCATTAAATAATTAATAATTAGTATTTATAATAAATTAATTAAAAATAAATATTTGAAAACGTGATCGTACGTTAAATGATTTTTTAATGTAACAAGAAGTTATCAAAATTAATTGAATACTAATTATTATTATGATTTACTTATTAATATTATTATGATTAATATTGCTTATTCTTTAAGTATTTAGCATCATGGAGATTAGCTGAGCAATTTGGTACATGTTACCAAATCAAATAAATATAATCACATATATTATATTTATTTATTATTTATAACATTGTCCAATCCGTGCGAACGCACAGGTAGATGACCAAGGTAGATTCATAACGATATTGTATGATGTGCGAACGCAGATAGATGACTATTTAATTATTTCATTTATTTTTTCTACTAAAGTATATATTTTTTAATAAGATTAAATTAATATTTATATGACAATTATAATTTAAAATATTTTTTATTTTTAATTTGTGTATGTTTTATATATATTTATTAACTATTATTATATATTTATTTATTATTTATTTCGACTTTACGTGACCCGTGCGAACGCACGGGTCCATTACTAGTATTACCTAAAAAAACTGTGTTTGGCTTCATAAGCATATAATAATTTGCAATCAGAAGCAAGAGATGATTACCCGTGAAGAGAGAGAGGTTTGTGGATTGAAGAAGTGAAAGATACTAGTTACTATGGGAAGCTATATTGCTCAAAAACCAAAAGAGAGTGTGGGGTTTTATTGTTGAATGGTTTTGAAGTGAGAGCCGTGGATTATCAAGTTAGAGATTTCTATGTGTGATTTGTTATTCTGCGTGCGAATATGGCGTTTTCAAGATATTGATTTTGACAGAGTTTTATGTTCAAAGAGGTGACGTGACGTTTACACTCTCGGCACTCTAGCTAGATTTTACTTATTTATCTCCAATCCGTGGGAATTTTTCACATAGAAAATTTACTTTATTTTTTCTTGTTAGTTTTTCTTCTAGGTAAATGTTGTTATTCTTTTATTATTTAAAATTAATTCAAATATAATTTTTTATAAACAAAATTTAATTTAAACATTTCTTTTTTCTACAATACTTTGAAATGATATTATTTCAAAAATATTTAAAATTAAAACTATTTTACAAAAATTCTTATAAAAATTGTATAAACTTTTTTTGTAAAAATATATATTTTTATCATGTAAAAACTCTAATAATGAATATCAAAATGTTAAATATCACTACTACTCTTTTAATTTATTAATAATAAAAAAATTAGAAAAAATTCATGTTATTTTTGAAATATTTTTTTTATCAATATTACTTTTAAAATATAAAACTAAAATTACGGTTTTTTTCAAATTAATAACAAATTTTCTTAGATTCAAGGTTTTGGTGACTTGATGACGCGCGCTATAACTTGATTTGTATATAGTATGAGAATTTGACATCAAAGACTTAATGTATTACACAATGAAGATATTATTTTTATAATTTTACAAAATGTTTTCGTATATTCTTATTTTTATCTTATGTTTGTTTTTACTTAGACAATCATACCAAGTTCTAGAAGGTTGTTTCTGACCATATAGTGCCGCTTTAAGTTTAAAAACATGGTCTAAAAAATAGGATTAATAAATTCAAGAGACTGGTCAAGAAACACCCCCTCTTGGATATATCCATTTAGAAAAACATTTTTTACATTCATTTGAAATATTTTGAAATCCATGATGCATGAGAAATCTAATAGTATTCTTATGGTTTCTACTCTCTCCACATGTGCATAGGTTTCATCGAAATTTATTCCTTCCAGTTGACTGTATCCTTTCACAACTAGTCTATTTTTGTTTCTTAATACATTTCCTTCTTCGTCTAACTTTTTGCGAAAGACCCATCGAGTTCCTATGACATGTTTAGCTGACTCTTTGGGAAGAAGTTCTCAAACTTTGTTTCGTTCAAATTGATTTTACTCTTCTTGCATAGAAAGAGACTAGTATTTGTCGACAATGGCTTCGTCGAATTCATTTGACTCAATTTGTGAAACATTACCCACAAAATTACGTACCTTGTGAAGTGACCGTCTTGTAGTGACTCCCTTGGATATGTCCCCTATAAAATTCTGTATTAGAGGATCTTTTATCAATCTCCATTCTTTTTTAGGATCTTGAATTTCTATTGGAGTGACTTGATTTTTCTCTAGAATTGAGTTTGATCACCTGCTTGGATCCTTTTGAGTTGGTTCTTGATCATCTTATAGGTTTGTCTTTTCAAGGATACCTGTACAATCAACAACATGTGCTTTTATAATTTTTGGGTCAGTTTCATCAAAAGTAACATGTATTGATTCTTCGGTTTTTTTGTTTTTTGTGTTATAAATTTTGAAAGCTTTTGTTGAAGTGGAATATCCTATAAATATTCCTTCATTAACTCATGGTTCGATTTTCCTAAATTATCGTTCCAATTATTATGGATAAAGCATTTGCATCAAAAAACATGGAGATGAGAGATATTCTACTTTCTTCCCTTGTATAACTCATAGGGTGTCAGTTTTAGAATGGGTTGTATCAAAACATGATTCAGTACGTAGCAAGCGGTCGTCCTCACTAGCTCTACTAGAGATTTATTTTTCCACTATACTACCCTATTTTTTCAGGGAGTTCTTCGAGTTAAAAAAGTTTTCCGAATACCATTCTCGCTATAGAAAATTTCAAAATCCTCATTTTAGAATTCTCCTCCATGATCGCTTATTATAGATGCAATGCTCATTCCTTTTTTTTTGTTTTGAATAACTTTGACTAGTTTTCGAAAGGCAGCAAACGCGTCTCTTTTTTAATATAAGAATTTTGTCCAAGTATAACCAGAGCATAAATGTTTCAGCTTAAACTTGCGTTTCTGGATGGGCTAAAAAGATCAATATGAAGCAGTTGATAGAGCTGATCATTGGTAACAATATTTTTAGAATTAAACGAAGCCCTTTTTTGTTTTCCTTTTCAGCAAGCATCACATAATTTGTTCTTTCCGAAACACATGTTTGGCAGTCCATCTACAGGTTCTTTTCGAACCAATTTATTTATGTGGTCCATGCGACATATGCTTTATTCTTCTTTTGATTTCTTTTTGGTTTCTACTTTGCCATTTTTAGTAGATAGCAGTTTAGTTTGATATGTCCTTTCTATCCACAGTTATAACATGTTGGAATGAATGATTTTTCTCCATCTTTTTTCTGCCTCTTCTGCTTCTTTTTTCTCTTCTGCAAAAATCTTTTGAAGTTTTTTACTACTATAGTAACGCCGTCATCTAAGATGGATTCTCTTATCTTGAGAGCTAGAGATATAGTTTTTATTTGTTTTCTTTTTCATCTATGGTTAATCATTTGCACTGTGTTTCATGTCCATGCAATGTATCAAACAAGTGTGTGTCCATAGTTGCTAAATTCTTTGATTCATAAATCACAATGATTTTTGGTTGCCAGCTTGTTTAAGCATATATGAACTTTTATGACTAATTTTTCATCTTAGAATGTCCACTGCACTCTTGCCTCAGCTCGATAGATTTCTCGTTTCTTGAAATATTTGGAGGCCTAGGATTGCGTTGACTTTCTTTAACAAGGTTTGGGATGTCGGGGATATTCTAAGTTGTATAAAATCAACGGGGTGGGATTGGTTTTCGATTATTGGTAATAGAGGTTTAGATGCTGATATTGCCTTGTGATTTGCAAAATCGTCAGATCTAATGGAGATTTAATTGTGTGTTTTGGTGGGTGTTTGCTGGTTTTTCGATTCCAATTATTTTGTATTTGTTCCTTTTGTATTAGATTAGCACCCCATGTGCCACTTAATACAAAGTAGCTTATAAAAAGAACTAAAAAGAAAATTATTGTAAAAACAACTAAAATGAACTACTACAATAACAACTATAAAGCCATTTAACTTATCAAAAAAGAAATATTAAGATATGTAATAATTCACAAAATGTGACTTATCACAACCCCAAAAGTTGTTGTTGGGCGATGATGAAGAGTCCTTTTGTAATGATGAGGTTACTAGAACCCCCAGCGGAGATGATAGTGAGGAGCAAAGTGGTCCCAAGTGATCGGAGGATATTTTGCCAAATTTTAACATTCTGATTTTACATGAAGTTCTATTTCCTAGAATTTTCATCCATTTTCCTTCCTAATTTGCGTGTATATAAGATATATGACATTATCTAATTTGATTGTACTAGTTGTTGTGCTACTGTCGCTGTAATTAGTTAAAAAACATATTTTCTTTTCAAGTTTCTATTAGGAAAATGCTCCAATACACTGATATAATCAGTCTCATTTAGGTAAGTGATGACATAGAATCAAATCACTTCTACATGGGTACTGATGGCTAGTTTTACTTTTTTGTATTTAGTTATTTAGTAATTGAATGCTAATCCAATAAGAATCTCCTTTGGATTCAATGCTTAAGTAGCTTATTTTTTTCTAATATAGTACTAATGGAATATGTGGAAGAAAAATGGGTTTTTGAAGGTTCACGTTGAACTTGTAGTTTGGGTGAAGAGACTGCTAGCTAGGAGATACTTTAAGATCTCATTTTTGCATCAATGTATCTCCATGCCCATGTAATTTTTTACTAAGTTTCTCTCTATCACATGCACTAGGACACAAACATATGACCAAGCTTGATAAAATGTATTCCCTCCGTTTTAAAATAAATGACGTTTTTGAGAAAAAAAATTATTTTAAAATGAATGTCATTCTCACTACAATGTAAAAATAATTGCTATTTTTACAATTGTGTCCTTGAATTATTACTTTGTACACTATATATTTTCAATACATTAAACGACACTCATTTTAAAACGGAGGGTTAATAAACAACTTGTGAAATATTAGATTGTTTATGTTTAATGCTCATACTTTTTGTCATAAAATGTTTTGAAATATTTCTTAATCATGTTCTATATATTGATCAAGTTAATAAGGGTTTTCATGTTTTACACATAGATGCAATATTTTATGAATAATCATTATATATAAATAAGAGAGAGAAAATATGTTTTGAATATTACATGATTTGATTCCATATGATAAATGTTATGGGTGTCAGTAGTATTAGGGCGAATAAAAGAATATGAAATGATTTATGTAACAAAGTTTTTTTTTTTTAAAAGAAATATTATGGCGCTCTTAAACACCACAATGTGTATATTTTTTATAATTAAAATGTAAACTCTCCGATCTAAACCGACATTATTAGCAAAAAGATAATTGTCGTTTTCACCAATGTAAAATTATGGCGGTTTTTCTTAAACAGTCGCTTTTTTTCATGTAAAATTATGGCCACTATTTTCAAAATTATCAACCACAATTAACCAATGTTTTTTGTAGTGGTCAGTTGTTAGTGAGGGATATATTATCTTAGTGACGATTTAATTATGTCATAATTTGTGACGAATGACATGTTCCCTTATAATTATTTTGCGACATCAAAATTAGTTACTGATATTGAATCTTTCAAATCACGTCCCTAAAAACATTTGTGACGTAATTTCAATAAATTTGTGACGGATTTCAACCCTCTCTAAATTTCATTTTTATAGTAGTGGATAGTAAACACATTTTAGATACAATTCATATGCTGAAACAGTGTGAACTAATATCCAAACGAGAAATACTAGACAACTGAGATACACTACTAAAAAATGTAAAATTAGAGAAGGAAATTTATCAGGGAAGTAAATCCTTCACTAATTGCAATGGATTTAATGAGGAAAAACTTAATAGATGATAAATTATTAATGAATAAAAATTAACGAAGAAATTTATAAGGGAATCTTTCGTCACAAAAAATCCCTCAAAAAATTGATAAAAGTAAATTTAGTAAACTCTATACTAATATTTTTGTCACAAATTCCCTAATAAATGTGATGTATTTTTGCGAGGCAAATATTCCCATCCTAATATATTGTTTTATATAAAATATATTGAACTTAAAATTCGTTTTAATGACATTCTAACTTTTGATAAGATAAAGTTACATCTTAATATATATATATATATATATATATATATATATATATATATATATATATATATATATATATATATATATATATATATATATATATGAGGGCATATCTAGTGAGAATGAATAGGTTTTATATGAGAATGAATAAGAACCATTGGATTGAAAAATGAATGGTTGAGATTAAACTGTGATATTTAATAAATCACGTGTCATTGAGAAGAAAGAGAAATTATTCATCAAATTTTAAAAAATATCTTTTAATCTCAACCGTTAAATATAAATCCAATGGTTGTTATTGCATTATCACATTTTCATATAATTTACTCATTCTCATATGATATGTTCTCTCTCTCTCTCTCTCTCTCTCTCTCTCTCTCTCTCTCTCTCTCTCTCTCTATATATATATATATATATATATATATATATATATATATATATATATATATAAAGTTATGAATTACTTAAAAATACATTTATATTAAATTTTTTATTGTCCTTTAATTATAAATATTTAATTTCCTTTTCACTCACCAATTAGTTTTAGCTTCCCTTTAAATAAAATATCAATTTAAGTTTCCCTCTCACGAATAAAAAGTCCTTGTTCACTTTCCTTCTTTCCTATTTTCTAATTCACTGTCACCTTTCGTCAACAAAAAAAAATCCCACTTACTTTAGACCTTTCCAATTCTTTTCGTTTAGTTAAAAAAATCAAACACACAGTGTGAAAGTGGTGTTAACAAAAACAAAGCGTATTGATACAGGTTTGCCGGTTGTTTGACATTATAACTTCCTAGTTCTTGATCTTGTTCCTCCATACTGAGATTTAGGGTTTACATATACCCATCATTATAAACACTGTCTTTTCAATTGATTTTTCTTTCTAACGCATCTCACAACTCATCACCTAATTCTACATTGCGGTAAAATTTTATGTTCCTTGTTTCTAATTTCAAATTCAATATAATATATGATTATGAGTCATACGACGAATTCTTTGGTCATGAATTGATTTCATAAGATGCTTAATCATTCATAATTTCTTATAATTAGGTTTTAGAATAATGGTTCAAGATCTGGTCTTGGATACTGCAATCAGAGACTGGGTGATGGTCTCTTTATCTATTATTATAGTTCTTATTAACGTGCTCTGCCGTATTGTTACCAAGCTTATGCCGTTTACTCTAACTCTTGATGTCAAAAATTTTAGAGAAGGCTATTTTTATTGTGACCCTTTATTCTAAAGTTGATTGTTTCACTCTTTTTAATATGGCGCTTCATGACTGGAGAGGATGCGATTTGGAAAGGGCTGCTTCAAGCTAGGTATGGTGATTTGAGAGATAGGCTATGGAATTGTACAGACTGTTGTGCTAGTCCGAACGATTCGATGTGGTGGAGGGACATATTCGAGATTTGTAGAGATCCATTAGGAACTTTGAATAATCTCACGGTAAAGTTGGAAGATGGAAATGCGGTTCCATTTTGGAAAGCTTTGTGGCTGATGAGAGGTTCACTCGAGGAAATGTTTCAAGCTCTATTTCAGGTAATTGGTGTTAATATGGAAGTGTGGGAAGCATGGGGGTTTGGCGTCCAGCAGGGTGGCGGTGGAGGGTTAAAAATGGGTTTGAGGTCTTGGGGAGGGAGGCTTCGACGGAACTAGAAGAGCTGAACATGATGATGTTAGGTATTTCTCTAAAGGGGCCTTTCAATAGCTCTAAAGGTTTTACTGTGAAACCTATGTATGCTATCCTCAATCAGGTTTCAAATGAAACGGGCATGGAACCAAGGAGGAATTTAGGATTTAGAACCATTTGGGAAGATTTCGTTCCGTCGAAATTACAAATTTTTGGTTGGAGGCTTTTATTGGACAGGTTACCTACAAGGAAACAACTTTTTAGAAGAGGTGTCATTCTCCTTCAACAAGAGGCCAGGTGCGAATTTCGCCTATCAGAACAAGAAAATTTCAATCATTTTTTGTTGTTCTGTCCAGTGTTGAAAACTCTTTGGATGAAGTTGCAAGGCTGGTTACATTTTGAGTTGGAAGAGGATGTAGAAGACTGTCTCGGATTGCTGTTAACTTGGAAGGCAAGAACGGCGGGGAATCCAACAAGGGGCAGGTTAGGAGCCTTATGGCTAACGAATTTTTGGGCTATGCTATTTGGAAGCATATAAATGATATTCTATTCAATAATGCCGTTGTCGATACCGATGAAATTTTCTTTATGACGATATGGTATTCATGGTGGTGGCTTGCAATTGTTTCGAAGGACAAAATTAGGTGTAACTTGTTCGAATGGATTCAAAATCCGTTCCTTTGTAATTAACTTTTAGTTGGTGTCTGGTGCTGGGTTTGTTTCTTGTAAGGGTTGGTGTACCCCTAGTACTCCATTCTTCATCAAGTGTTGCTTTTTAAAAAAATAGATGATATGGTGATTTTAATACAGGCAAGTCATGCTTAGAGCTTGAAATTTACAAACGATGGAAAATTTTATCTCTTCCAAGGCTTTTCGTGCCTAGAAGCTTTATTTCTACAACAAGGTTTGTTTTATTACTGTATATTATAGTTTGTTATTCCTGGATCCTTTTGCAGAATATAATTGATGAACAAATATTATATTAGACATTTTTAGAACTACTATAAAACTCATCAGAATAAAGGTCAAAATAGTAGTGATTGAGTCTGCATCATAATAGTGATCGTTATTACCAATAACATCTTAGTTGAAGGTGTGATTATACTAATTCAAAATATTATGTGGTTTATGGTTATAGATTTACTTTTTTCAAATATGTAGCAACTCAATTTAAGAAGCTCTGAAAATGAAAACAGAAACAAAGCAGAAGCATAAATCATTATGTCTCCATCAATCGTTTCATTAATAGATACGGAAAGCGATATAACAACGTTTGATGATATGAGTTATTAATTTAAGATCCCCAAGAATCTAAAACTTATGAAAATCAACTAGCAAGAGATGTCTCAATTACACTCTCGATGTTTACTATATGTACTCTTGATTTCTCTTAGATTTTAATTTAAGTATCTTTTTGTAATTCAATATTTTTTGGATTTGATGGAAAATAAGTATTGAGAAATCAAGCTTATGTAGTCTTTAATTTAAGTTTCTTTTACCGTATGTACTCTTGATTTCTCTCAATATAATACTATTGATTATATTTGTTTTGCAGGATGTGAAGTTACAAAGACAAGTTTGTTATTTTGTTGTGCTCTAGTGAACCATAGCTCTTATTTATTTGTAGTAATATGTTGTTACCGTGAAATTTAGTAAACAACCGCTAGTCTTTAAAAAGGTTACTTACCGAATCTACAAGATGATCCTAGGACATATTTGTGTAGAGTATTTTGGACTTTATATGATTTTGTGTAAAAAGACAAAGATTTTGACGTAGGAGAAATCTTGAGAATAAAATAAAAGAAATATAGTAAAGGTGCAATAACTGTAATTAAATGCAGAAAAGTAATTTAAAGGTAAAATAATTGGAATTAAATAAAATGGTGTTTGCATACATAAACTTCCCTCAATCAACCTCATTTCTCAGTACACACATATACTTTGAGTATATTGAGTTTTATAGTAAAAATGAATTACAAAGGATGTGATGAAACTCAACTCCTTGCAGTATAAGAGGGAGAAAAATAAATTACATTGAAAACTTGAGAGAACGGTCAATAATTAGTGAATATTTAGCATTAACAGGAGCATAGTTGAACGGTCAATAATTAGTTGCAGACGAATTCCCAACACATTTAGTCTCTAATTTGCATTTCTTATTCTATGAATCATACACACATACTAACTTATGAACAATATCATTATTACCTTAGAGGATTTTAGAATGATTTTGGTTCACATAATCTTTCCTACTATAAAAAATATACTCTTAATTGAGCTCCCAAATTGTGTTTGAACAACATGATAAGCATTTATAGACACTTCACACCTATCTTTCATGAGAAATTTTTGTATAATAAGCTTTCAATAATCACAAGGTTTATTGGCCATCGAGTTTTGGTTTCAATCATCGACAAAGACACTTCACACCATTGACATAATAATTATTATAAATATATAAATATATAAATAAAAAATTATAACTCATTTTGTAAGTGAAATTATTTTAGTCTTTTTAATTAAAATTATTTTAAATTTTAAAATATGAATCAGAATAGAAATATATAATAATTATTATTCATAACTCATAAATTATATCAAAATATATAATTATTATTATTCATTACTCGTAAATTATATCAAATTTATGATATATGAATTAATTAATATCCTAAAATTAATTTTTGGCATTATTAAATTTTTTTTGTTTTTTCGGATATGCATCTTCGAATTAATCAAAATCCTAATTTTTGGGAGTTTTTCGGAAATGCACTTCCGAAGTCTGGAAAAATTTAAAAAAAAAATATTTCGGAAATGCATTTCCGAAGCAGGGGTAAAGTGGGGTTTTCGCTGGGGGTGACCCCCATAGGGAGGTGGGTAAAGAAAAAACCTAAATTTATTTTCACCAACAAGATCAACCTCACATCCGTTAATGGTGACGGGTACTATTTGTCAATCTCCTTATGCTAATGCTAGCTAGCTTATGTGGAGAAGTAGATCGACATCACTCAGAATGACAAGATCCTTATTTCAATATATGTACCTATTCATATGTCACCATTGTAATAATATGATACCTCCAATGTAAAGTTGTAATATGAAATAAAATGAAGCACAAAGAAAATATCTTTAGACTTATGTGAAAATAATGTTCGACATGAAGCTGTTCGGAACTAGCCATTGGACGAGCAGAAGGGCGTTCATGTTCGACATGAAGATACTATGGGCGATATCCATGGATTCGAATGTTCAAGCAATGATGTAAGAGTTGGCTTGATCAATGAGGCCGTGGTGAGTGGTCCTTAGTCTTGGAAGGAGGAGCGAGCTCGACAGCCGGCAGAAGAGTTGGCGACCTTCCTACCCTTGAGCGATTAGGTCAGGGTCATTGGGTGATCAAAGAGTAGACATGGATTTGACCGTTCATAGTCATTGGTCCAATCCAAAACGAATATTATGTATATAAATATAAATATTTATCCATATCTCCTTTTGTGAATATTAAATTTATAAAGATATATATTTAATCAAATATCCATACATGTAATGCATATTTATATATTTTTAGAATCTTTTATATACATAGTACAAGTATAAATATAGATAATTATCCATGTAATGATGATATATATATATATATATATATATATATATATATATATATATATATATATATATATATATATATATATATATATATATATATATATATATATATATTAAATGTATAAAATATATTATGTACATTTATATAGAATATATTCAATATATTTATATAAATATAAATATATATTTAATCAAATATCCATACATGTAATGTATATTTATATATTTTTAGAATCTTTATATACATAGTACAAGTATAAATATATATAATTATCCATGTAATGATTATATATATATATATATATATATATATATATATATATATATATATATATATATATATATATATATATATATATATATATATATATATATATATAATATTGTGTATATAAATATTGATATTTAACCATATTTTCTTTTATGTTATTTTTATTTATATAGATAATTTTATATATATGAACATATAGTTATATTTATCCATATATTATATATAGGATATATTTTATATATTATATATTATATATATATATATATATATATATAGAATATACTATTTATATATATAAATATATATATATATATATATATATATATATATATATATATATATATATATATATATATATATATATATATAGAATATACTATTTATATATATAAATATATATATATATAAATATATATATATATATATATATATATATATATATATAGAATATACTATTTATATATATAAATATATATATATATATATATATATATATATATATATATATATATATATATATATTATATTCTATAAATTAATTGAATATATTATATATAATTTTATATAGAATATATCTTGGTATTTATAAAATATATTTAAGATATTTGTATATATTATAATACCTGCCTAAATTTTTCTATATATCTAAGAAATTTTATTTATAATGTATAAAACTACCCTACTAAATTTTCATATAAATAAAGGAAAGCTTATCATTTGTACACCAATCAATAAAATTGAATACACAGTGGATTACAAAAAAAAAAAAATGAATTTCATACTCCAAGGTTGGCAATTGTTGACATGCATCAATTATTGTGTTGTTAGTGATCACATTTGGCTTGATACCTTTGTCTCTCATTGGAGTAAGAAACAAAATAGAAGACACTACTAAACCAATTTTGAGTAGTGTATCTGTGATTGTACATTTGTTTGTCAAACGAGTAATCATAGATGCACTATTAAAAAATTGTTCAGTAGCATCTTTTATTATGTTTCTTATTGAAATGGTAGTTAAAGGATTCGAGTCAAATGAAGTCACTTTTTGCACTATTTTAGCTCTATAATTGATGTATGTCAACAATCACTAACTTTGGAATACAAAATTCCAAACCATTGAATATCAAATTCAAAAATTGTCAACTACGCTGAATGCTGAATGATGGTTCTATTTCAGATAAATTGTGTAACAACCTTAATTTTTAAATATTCATGTTCGATATAATATTCTAGGTCTTTCTCAATGTGCCAAGACCATCACATAATTATCCAGCTCCTAGCTAGTAAATCGATCGAAGCTTTGTAGCACCAATTGATTGAATGTATGTTTGATGTCTTGCATCTCCCGGTGTTCAACACCATTACATTTATTTTTTTTAACTTATTTTTCAAATGATTTATTAATGTTAGCATATTGCATTTGATGTCCAAGTTCGTGTCTGTTTTCTTGGAATACATTTCTCTTGTTACTTTCAAGTATTTTTCTTTTATAGAAGAAACGGAAAAAATGTATTGAATGATATTAGTTTGCTCCATTGATCGAGATTCTTATTTCCATTGCACTACATTGAAATAAAGAAGCACAAGAAAGCTAAGAATGTGTTTCTTTCAAAAATTTTAATGTTACAAGTGGACAGTGGTGTTAAAATCGAAACTTAATTTATAAAATTGTTAGAATCTACTACGAATAATATAGCAAAATATGGGGTTTATAATGATGCGGCATACCAACTTTACAAAATATCCTATAAGAATCATCACTCTTCCACTAATTGGTGCTAACAAAAATTTATTTTTAAATAATAATTTTTTTGTTCCCACTTGTATAAATATAAAAACTTCGTCAAAATGTGTATGTGTGATTTTTTTACAAGAAAAATTCTTGTACACAAGGGAGCAGATATTTTTAAAGTTTTACAAAACATGTTGGTAAATTTTATTTATATAATATATTTTTATTTCTCTTAAATATGTGTCTATTAAAGATAACACATTAAATATTTAATTTTTTATTTTAAAAATTTAAGAAATTAAAAGAAAAAATTATTAGTACAAGAGATACTTGACACTATAAAGAAAAAGATGAATGGGGGAGAAGAGAAGTGAAGTGAATAAAAATTAAATTAAAAAAATATATCAAATTTATAATCCAATAGAAAAAGAGAAGAGAAATAGAAGTATAACGGGACCAAACTAAACCTACTAAGAAGAAAGCTTACATTTAGGAACACCTGGCTTAGTGGGTTTAGTTTGGTCCCGTAATGCTCCTATTTCTCTTCTCTTTTTCTATTGGATTGTGAATTTGATTCTTTTAAAAGGAGAAGTCATTAGTAAAGCTTTGTCGGATAGACGAGAAGAGTCAAGAGTCACTTTGAAAGGTTTTTAAAGAAGAAGACGTTAGTAGAGATATATTGGAAGGACAAGTCTTTAAAACTTTGAGTGATTTTGATAGAGGGTGGATCGAAAGACCGTTTATGGAGGAGGAGGTGAAGCTAGCGATATGGTTGTGTGATGGTAATAAAAGTGTCGGCCCGGATGGTTACTTGCTTGAATTATTTCAAAAAAATTGGGAAGTAATCAAGGAGGATGTTGTGATATTTGTCTCGGATTTCTATGATTGGTATAGGCTTACGAAGCTTGTACTTCTTCTTTCATCACTCTCGTCCCAAAAATTAAAAATCCGCAAGCCTTAAACCATTATAGGCCTATTTGCCTTGTGCGAAGTTTTTACAAGATCCTAGCTAAACGCTTAGCTTTTAGGTTAAGATGTGTCATAAGAAAGTTGGTGTTGAAGAATCAAACGACTTTTGTCTCGGGTAGAAGTATTGCAGACGGTGTGCTTGTAGTTAATGAAGTGCTGGAGTTTGCAAAAAGAGCCAAAAGAAGTTGTGTCCTTTTGAAAGTGGACTTTGAAAAAGCCTATAATAATGTTAGTTGGAACTTTTTGAAGTTTGTTTTAACCAAGATGGGATACAGTTTTAGATGGTTGAGAAAGATGGAAGGGTGTATTTTCACTAGTAATATGTCTTTTATTGTTAACGGAAGTACTTCGAAGGATTTTAAGGTGGAGAAAGGTCTTCGTCAAGGTGATCCTATCTCTCCGTTTTTGTTCGTACTGGCGAAGGAGGTTCTCACGGGTCTTATAAAAAAGGCCATCGAGATTGGCTATTTTAAGGGGTTCAAGATCAATGAAGATGTGGAAGTGAACGTGCTCCACTTTGCGGATGACACAATTATAATAGAGGAGGGAGATACCGCAAATCTTTGGAGTGTGAAATTCATTCTACGGGGTTTCGAAATGATGTCCAGATTAAAATTAATTTCCATAAAAGAAATCTTTACGGAGTTAATGTCAGACGTTGGTTTTTATAAGCGGCATATTCTTTTCTCTCTTACAAAGTTGATAGTCTCCCCTTCTAATTTCTTGGAGTTAAGGTGGGTTCTGTTGCACCCCAAAATTTGCCCACCCAATTTTTACATCCATCTGGGTTATGTTTCTCATCTCATTTGCATTCTATTAGGTCCTCAACATATCATGCATTCATTTGAGTCATCTTGGGTTCAAGGGATTAGTGTAAAATATTAATTAAAGGTTCCTCATGATCAAAAGGGTTTGCTTTATTCAAGTCAAGTTTCCGCTCATAACTATGAGTTCTCAAAGTACAAGTTTTGTTGACTTAAGGTATTGAATTGCTCAAAGTCCCTGGTGCAAAAGCAAATCAAGCATCAATTCTATATCATTCCATCACCGTTCGCAAGAAAAGAAATTCAAATTTTATTACATTTTTAAGACACATTCATCATTCAAACAACATTTGCTATTCCATATCCAAGTTTCACCATTCAAATATTTCTATTACCATTCAACATACACTATAATTTAAGACTACAGAATCCAAGAGTCATCGACGATCTTCAAGACAAATTCATTTCTAAAAGCCCATTCAACATTTACTTCAGGTTTCTATCTATTACAATATAGATTCAAAAATCCATTACATTATGCTTCAAAGTTTATAAATAATAGCCTATTGTTTCCAATGTCATGCTTCATCCTAAGTGACAAATTGCCGATCTTCAAACTTCCATAGACCGTCTTCCACCCATCCTCAACAATGTATCGGCTGCAAGCTAATTGATGCACGTTTCCAAACCTGTCCGTGCCAATAACATTCAGCCCTGCAGCAAACTGAAAACCATATCATAATAGCTCGAGACGGAATCGGAAAAAGAGAAAACAAAAGAAAACAGAGCTGCTGCCATATACATCTTTCAGCATAGTTACAACCAGTTCACAAATAACCATCGAATCATACACAATTCATAAAACCAACACAAAAACAACCCTGTATTTAACTAATCTCAAAAGAAATTACTAGCATGACAGATCTACTGACAAGCCCTCTAACAGTTTCTAACCTCAACTATCATTTCCTAACAGTTCTGTTATTAACCTATAACTGTTTCTAACCACCTGCCAGCTCATCAAACAGTTTATAACTAACTCATAACCTCCAACAGAATTCAGTTACTACCCTAACAACCTCCAAAAAAACAGTTACACAGTGACTAACAGATAACAAAATGAGAAGGGGAAGAACTAACCTTCAATCACTATAAATCAGAACCTGGATTTCATTCTTCAGGTTTTGGAGCCATTCCTCACATAATCATTAATCTCCATCTTCACCATTTTCCTTCTCTTGAATCATCATCCTCATTCATTCATCACCATCCTCACTTCACATTCAGAACCTTTCACTCTTCCTTCATAATCTTCTTCACTCCACCTTCATCTTCACTTCACTCATCTCTTCACCTTTACAACCCTTCAATCCCTTGATTCACGCCATCACTTCTCTTCCATCTTCATCCTCTTACCTCTTCCTTCAATACTCACCTTCACCTTCATCAATCACAACACAAAAAGGAATCAGAATAAAAAGAAACAAAAGAGGGAAAGAGGACGAATCGGAGAAGAGAAAACCTTCAATACCTTCATCTTCATCGCATAAGAGCAAAACTCAGATCTTCAATCTTCAACGAAGCTCCATCGTTCTTCCTCAACTTCATCTTCATCTGCGAATCACCAAAGAACCTCGTCGCTCAATCTTCATCTTATCATCTTCAAAATTCGCCGACGTTTCTGCAAGCAACAAGATCTTCACATCAATTTCGATAACAACACCAATAAACAAACACGAAGAAACGGAGGGAGATTGAGAGTATGAGACGGAGAGAAATCGAGAGATCGGTAGTGATATAGAGAGAGGATCTGAGGCCGCAACGCGTGACGGAGAAAGAGAGATCCATCGCGCTGTTTCGTTGTAGTTCTCGTGAGGAAGAAGAAGTTCAATAGCCTCACAAGTAACCCTAATTCTTCCCCTTTCTATATAACTAGTAAAGGACCCGTGCGCCCGCACGGGTCACGTAAAGTCGATATAAGCAATAAATAAATATATAACGATGGTTAATAAATATATATATATATATATATATATAAAAGATACACAAATTAAAAATAAAAAACAATTGAAATTATAATTGTCAAATGAATATTAATTTAATCTAGTTAGAAATATATAGTTTAGTAGAAAAAATAAATAAAATAATTAAGTAGTCATCTACCCGTGCGTTCGCACACATTATACAATATAGCTATAATCTATCGTGAGTAGTCATCTACCCGTGCGTTCGCACGTATTGCACAATATTATAAATAATAAATAAATATAATATATGTGATTATATTTATTTGATTCGGTAACAGGTACCAAACTTTTTTGTCCAAATTTTGTTTATTGTCACTCATACCCCTATATTATTATAAGCATTTGAAATCTTTTTACTTATTTTAAATAAAAATTTCAATATATTTAATAGATTTATTTTTCCAAAAATATCAGTTATAGGTTAATATGTACATATAAAAAATAAAGGAAATAATTAAGCATTTATCTATCACAGTTGTAAATAAATATAATATAATGATGATTAAAAATGTAAATAAAATATATACACATTAGGTAGATTTGTCCCGTCGAAAAATGTATATTTGAGTAGAAAAATAAAGAAAATAATTAAGAAATCATTTACCCGTGCGTTCAGTTCATACACAATGTTATTATAAGAGATGTGTAGGTTTCCCAAGAAGTTGTGGAGGCAGGTCATAATGAATTTGGTTTTATCAATACGTTAATGAATTGTCTGCAATAAATAAAATTATTAAAATAGGCTTTTTAGTAAAAGGTATAATAGGTTTTTTTAGTAAAACTTATAATAGGTAATCATGGTACTACCTCTTAATGATTACTTTGAAAATAAATATACTATCTTAAAATTTAAGAAATTTTATATTATAGGCTTGTTTATATATTTTACCTATAATATATTAGTTGACATAATATATTTTTATTTGTAATTGAATTTGGGAAAAAAATAAAATTTACGTAATTGAAATGAATATTATAATTAAAAAAATTATTTAATATTATATTAAATAATTATTTCTCTTAATTTTTTTACAAATAAGATAGTTATTTTATAGTAAAGAGTAAGTTTTTAAAGAATAATATATTCAATACCAACTCTTTCCCGTTTTATAAAAAAAATTATATAAACAGTTGGCTTTTTCCCGTTTATAAAAATACTTATAATTTATTACCGTTTATATTTAAACAATACACATATTAATTGGATGAATATCTATAATAAATTTAAACATGTAGTATGTTAAATAAAATACAGCAATAAAATATATATACATATATATTGTATAAAATTATAAGTTTAACGTGTATGAATTTGGTCATTAAAAACAATGCATATAAGAATAATAATAATTGTTAAATAAATAAAAAGACCTTTTAATTATTGAAAAAAATAATTAAAAAATGAAATATTTTTCATAATAAAGAAATTATTATTATATAACAAATTATACATTGTGGGATATGAGCAATAATAGATTACAAAGTTATTTTATAACACCTATGTATTTTCTATAGATTACAAAGTTATCATATATGAATTTGGTAATTCAAAACAATGCATATATCAATAATATATATATATATATATATATATATATATATATATATATATATATATATATATATATATATATATATATATATATATATATATATATATATATATATATATATATATATATATATATATATATATGGTTTTGTTATGATAAATTATTAACAAATATAATATATTTTAAATCATACGATGTCGCACGGGTCTGGTCGGGATTTCACATTACATGTATCTAGTTTTGACTTGTAAAGTTCCTTTATATATATCAAAAAATTTATGCAATAGCTGATATTTCATTGATACGTTCACTTCTACCCGTTAATTCAGATGAGTTAATTCTAAAAATTTATTAAACCTATTTTAGATATTATTCCATTTTCTCAAGTTCTTTTATATATATCAAACATTTATTCAATAACTGATATCTCATATATACATTCACACCTACCCGTTAATTCAGATAAGTTAAAAACTCAATTGAATCCGAATGAGTTAACTCTAAAAATTTATTAAACATATTTTAAATATTATTCCAGATTTCCAAACATAAAATATATGACAGCTCTCGTCAAACTTACGAATTTTACAAATCTAAAATGTAATTATTGTAGTTATCATTTAATTGCCTTTAAGATATATGATAATAAAAAATTGAATTGAAAGCTCGAAAAATTGGATTCTCCGTATTTGCATTAAAGAAATTGTATCAACAATAGACTATTTTTGTTTATAAAAATATTTGTAACTTATTCCCGTTTATTACATCAATTGTATCAATAGTTGACTATTCCCGTTTATGCAAATATTTGTAATTTATTCCGATTTATAAAATCAATTATATCAACATTATTTTAATTTGTGAATACATTTATCTATTGAGAAATTATGATTAATATTCGAGAATAATAATTTTAATAATACATTCAGTTTTGTATTAATATAAATTTATTATAGATAATAAAAAATTACATTATTAAGTAATAATATAATAATTTTATGGTGAGATCAAATTCTTCAACCTACATTATCCTTGACCATTCAATATAGTAGTTCTACTGTTTTACTTATCAACTTATATACGTAAATGCATAGTAACCAACCACACTTTGAATATGAAGAAAAATATCAAGGATATGGTTATGATTGGGGAATTATTATTATTTACTTATCCTTAACTGTTTATGCATTATAGTTTATTCAATGGTTTTATAGGAAAATATTGAAAATAAGATAATTTATAAGTAATTGTTCATTTCAAATATTTAATAAGCTTGATTTGGGAGTTGATATTTTCTTTACACACTAAATAAACATATCAATGATCCTTCTGGCTTGCTGAAATTATTTGGATCGATTTCATCTGTGAAGTTAAAAATATTCTAAATTTGTTTCACTTTTATTTCTAGTAGCCTGATATATTCATTCTGATTTGTTTTAGACTTTTAGTTTTGGTAGCTCATTGGTAACGTATTTTAAATTTAGTCGGTGGATTTTATAATTAGCTTCGCGTAGAAGGAGGAAAATAAACTGGCCAAATGTATTCATTGTAAAAGGCGGAGGCTTTCTGCTTTGACATTGGAGAATAATAATAACAATAATATTAATAGTATTGCATCAAGTTCACGGTAGAATCCAACAAAAGAACAAATAAGTGTTTTGGAGAATTTGTATAAGCAAGGTACAAAAACACCAAGTTCTGATGAAATACAACAGATAAGGAAATTCTTTGGATATTATTATCATCATATGATAGGGAATTTGACGGGTAACTTAAGATTACGCGGCTGAGATTATATGGGTCATTCAGTAGCTTAGTCTATACGGCAAATGCTAACCCTTGACCGCAAGACCAGATCACCATCCAAATTAATTAATTATACTAACAATTGATTTAATATGAGGAACCATCAATTCATGCAGACCTTCTACAATGCAACTCATCTTCAATGTAATTAACAACACAATTTCAACCATGTAAGAAGAATGACATAAGCAGAAGCAAGAAATATGTACATCAATATGAAGTTCTGCTCATCATCGAGTGTTCCTTTCTTTAATGTCAATTTGTTAAACAATAAGAATATACTACCAATTTCACCTAACCATCATGTGCAACTTCCACATCCACTGTCAGATATGAGTTTCCAAACACAATGCACCAATTAGACACATTCATGAAACTATATTGTAAACAGTAAGTAATCAAAAGATAGGATTTACATAAACAATGAGGAACCTCCCGGGAAAAACACTTCACCCGAAAAATTGCATGTGCTTTAGTAATCTTACTCACCCATTATCATGCCTTCATAAAAACGAAATCGAACAATAAACCATTCAGCATTGTTACGAACAATGAATCAACATAAAAAGAATTGAATGAGGAAATGAAATTGACCTTAAAACGATGACCGGATTGGAAGCTACGATCTCTTTCGCCCTTGGCTATCAACCCAAGGTTCACAACCATAAGGAGTGTCCCGTTCAAGATATTCAAATAGCAAGTAGCCCTGAAAATTGACAGATTCACCAACTTCTCTCTGTATACACACAAACTCAGAACAATGATATCAAACCTTTACAACACAAACATAATACTTTCAGTTAAGGCCTCATATTTTTCAAGGGATTAAAAGCTAGGTCCATCCTGAACAAATTAAACAAAAGGTTGAACAAACACATGCAGTTGATTTTCTTCCACCATTCAATTGTCTCAACTTCCATGAAATTCTCAATTCACTAAAAACAACTCATTTGTGTATAATATAATAATAACACACCTAATGGAAAGAGTGGTATTTCAACAATTATAAGTTCTCACTGATCTGTTGCTCTATTAGCAATCTAATGTACACCAAAGGATAGAAGCTCAGCCAGGGTAGTTCCCCAAAAATTATGTTTATTCTTTCATATATTTTTGAAAGGGGCAAAGGTATATAAGATTAAATAAGGCATCATGGATGCCTACAAAAACCATTACATATTGTTTATCCTGCTAGTGAATAACAACGGGTCCTAAGAACAACCAAACAGAAGATGACACTTATCACATATAAAATACCACCTAAACCAACTATTAACTACTAACCATTACATATACCACCTTCACTATGAAAATAGCAACTAAAAAAAAAAACAAATCACCAAAACCTATAAAACAGAACACCAGTTTACAAACTTTCGCAATGCTGTCGAAACTAAATAAGTAGAGTATAACACTTTTTCTGTCATAACAAAAAACAGTAGAAACAATTAGGGGCTGCTAAGTTATGAACTTATGATAACAGTAGAAACAATTAGGGGCTGCTGCTTAAGTTTCACCCGGTTTGCAGCTGCTTCTAGAGTAACATGATCTCCCCACACTCCTGATCTATTGTTACACAAAAGCAATATATCAAATTAGTGTTACCATCAATACTTTTCTCTCCAATGAAATCAATGTAATATTGATTACCAATTGATATCTAATCTTTTAATCTGCTCACCTTTAAAACTGCAGTGCATCCCAAGCATATGCCCCCTTCCGGAAGCTCTACTAAACAAATCCCACAAAGTGCTTCTTCTTCTAGAATATCCTCAGAAGCATCTTCAATGACTGAACAACCTCAACTGCAACTTGAGCTGCTTAACTTCTTATAATTTTCCTTTACAGTATGAACAGATTGTAACTTAACAACCTCAGCTGCAACTTGAGCAGCAGTTTAACACCTGAAGCTGAAGCAATAAGACGAATTAAATATCAATTAATATCTAAGAGAGTTATCAAACAATTGTGTAATATCAATTAATATCTAAGAGAGTTATCAAACAATTGTGTGTAATATCTATTAAATATTCAAAAGCATCAAAATAAGTACACCAGTAGTTCTCCAATATTTATCCATGCTTGAAATCTAAGCACTATAAATATGGATTGAATGTTACATGAAGTGAAATTCAATTAGCTGACTCTAATAAATGTTTAATAAATCTTGTAATTTTGAAAATCACCATACAATTGAATAGATCATTTAAATACTATGTAGCAATAGTATGGAGAATCATCATACTTTTTTTGGTTTTAAAATAATTATGGAGAATGAAAGATTTAAGTTGTAAAGTCTTACTTGAAGAAGGAAAAAGGATGATGGGTCGCTGAAAAATGGGGAAAAGAGAAACAAATTGACCATCAACAGTAGTGAGGATCAACATAGTAGGTATAACTGCAAAACAATAGATCATCAGTCAGAAAAATCAAATCTTAAAATCAAAATCTGAAATATGAAAGGGAGCAGATCGAGAGTAGAAATATGTTTTGAATTACCTTGCACCAATCCCATTTCTTTCTCGTCCTTTTTCCTGCATCTCTACAAAGCAGCAGCTTCGTCTTCCCTTTCCTTCTCTTCATGTCATCCAAATGCTGTTTGTCATCATAATCAACATTGGTGCCTAAATCATGATTAGGGTTTTGAGGAGTGGAAAACATCGCTAAAAATGAAAGGAGATGACGGAGAGAAAAGAAGACAGAGAGAAAAAAAGAAGAGAAATCGTATTAGGGTTTATGGGAAGAGAGAGAACGGAAGTGAATAGTAAGAGAAAATGAATGGTTCACATATAATGAGAAGGAAGTGTTGGAAGTGATGAAATGCCAAAATAATTTGTTTTACGCGTGAAACAATATTTGGGGAAAACCAACGGTCCAATTATTAATATAAAAAATCTACAAATTAATTAAGTATTGCTGTATTCCATGCAGATTTGCACAACTATCTACAAAAGCATGACAATAATATTAATTATGGAAAAGAAATTGGACAATTGAAAAGTAATGCAATGATTAAGGAATAAATATTTTTAATTAAATTATTGAAGTATATGCAATTACCGTTGTGTCCCCGATTATCACCCTCAAATTGAAAGATTAGAGGGTTATTGAAAGGATTTCATATGTATTGTACTTTATTATATTAAAAGTAGATTTGATTTCAGCTTATGGTTTTTGAGTATTAATCAACGATTAGCGGATAATTAAGTGAATAAACTCTGATATGATTAATCTCTTAATTATTGACATAAGGCTAATTATTTGAATCACCAGAATATTAGCATAATAATTAAAATCTGAATAGTAATAATAGTGGATCAAGAATCAAATCTCTGGGCCGAAACCTGTTATTGCCACCCCCTTTCTGGCCCAGGCAGGCGTTCTTAGCAAAAAAAGATACTGAACAAAAACACCCTTTGGGCCCCCTCTGGCTGGGCTCAGCGCCCTCACTATCTGCACCATCAGTTTCAATCTGCACCCCCTGTTTTCATTTTTTAGATTTAGGTAATTAGATTTTTGCCACTTCTTTTTAGTAATTGAATCACTAATTCTTCACTATCAATTTTAGGCTTTTAATACAATTTTAGACATATAAAATTAATCACTAAAAAATATTAGTTTAGGCTTGTATTTTAATTCTTTTGCTTGATTAGAATTCTTGTTCTTTGTCATATAAAAATCAATAAAAATAATAGTCCTTTAATTCACTTTTGGTACTATATTTTGCATCATTTGCTTCCATGTTTTGTACCATATTTCAAGTCATTCTTTTAGTCATTTTTGCACTAATTCTGTATCATTGTTTACTTGTAAATTTTACTTGTAATTTTGATCTTTGCTTGTGCTTGTAATTTCGTTCATTTACTCCTAACTTTAGGTAGAGACCATGACAACATTAGGACTTAGAAGTTCCCTTCATAACATTAAGCTAGTTATTCATTTTAGGCTAGTTTTCTTCTTCTTTTTCTTTTCAACACTAAAACATTAACAAATAGAGATGCGAATCACATTAAGAAAGTGATAGAGAAATGAGTGGGATTCATTCCCTAATCTGTTTCTCAATCACTTAGTGGCATAGAAATGAGTGGGATTCATTCCCTAATCTGTTTCTCTGTCACTACTTAATGGGAGAGAAATGAGTGGGATTCATTCCCTAATCTGTTTCTCGAACATTAACTAATGGGATAGAAATGAGTGGGATTCATTCCCTAATCTGTTTCTCGAACATTACATAATGAGATAGAAGTGAGTGGGATTCATTCCCTAATCTGCTTCTCGATCATTATACATTATTATGTGATTCGAATCGCAAAGTAAATTCCCTTAAAAAACACTCAACCAAAAACACTTAAAACACTTAATAAAGGCTCAGACCTAATCAAAGTAGTGAAGTGGTGCGAAGCCTTGTATTGGGTTTTGTTCATCATGGAATTACATCTAAAAGACACAAACCAATTTTCTCTCTTCTCTCCCTTGCCTCCGAGGCATTCTTCCTCTTGCCTTCAGGGCATTCTTTCTCCTAATCGGACACGTTACTTCCGCTCCATTCCCAGCTTAAGACTCCAGAGGTCGAGCAGCGGAGTGCGAATGTAACTGTTCAACTAAAAAACACAAAAAACAAACAAAAACTAAAGAGCCGAACTACGGCGCTCTGATTCCTGAAAAGGATACGTAGGCATTGGGTCGCGGGGCCTAAGCGAGCACAACTATTTATAAACCTTATTTTCCCCGTGTTTCTTTTATTTCATTTGCATGCATTCCCTTAGTAATTAAGCTTTAGATTTACACACCCTTAGAATAGAACAAACATAAGTGGATCCTGTGGAGTACCACAGACGTGAGGGGTGCTAATACCTTCCCCTTGCGTAACCGACTTCTTACCCGATCTCTGGTCGTAAGACCTTCTCTTATCCTTATTCTAGGTTTTCTGATATTCCTTTCCCTTTTGGGATAAATATATTAGTGGCGACTCTGTTCATATTTCGCGAGCGTGCGACAGGTTCTAGTCTGAGGAAGGTATCCATTCTTAATGTTGCGGGTCGTGGTGTTGATTAATTCTGTGCTTAATGTTATTCCCATCTATTCTTTGTCCTTCTATAAAGCACCAACAAAAGTGTTAAATGAGACTCGTACAATCCAAAGCAATTTTCTTTGGAACAGTTGTGATTTAAAAAGGTCGATTCATTGGGTTTATTGGGATACCGTTTGAAACCTCGAGAGGAAGGTGGTCTTGGTGTAAAAAATGTAAAGATTTTGAACGCGGAACTGTTAATAAAATGGAAATGGAGGATTTTGATGGAAAAGGATGCGGTGTGGAGTAGCATCCTTAATTATAGATACGGTAACCCAACATTAAAAGTTGTTATTGGTGATAACAGTATTGTGAACAATAGTGATTCTATTTGGTGGAGGGATCTATTGTTGTCGGGTAATTATATCTTATTGTTGGAGAACAATTTTGCAGGGGTTGTCAATTGTCGTGTGGGAAACGCTTTGAACATACTATTTTGGTCTATCCCGTGCCATTTGTTGGAGCTGTTGCTGATAATGTGGTTGTAGAAGATGCGGGGTTGTACACGATTTCTGGCTGGGAGTGGCAGCTCCGTAAACTATTCCAAGACAACAGTAGAATTCTACAAATTTAAAATATATAAAATAGGGACAAATTTACATTTTTTTTGAAAATTTGAAATGACTAATTTTTAAATATGATTATTATTAAAATTTATTTGTAATTTTTGAAAAAATTTAGACAAATTTGAAATTTTCATAAAATATGAGGACCGTCTTGCAAAATTTGAAAAATTATTAATCAAGAATTTAGTTCATATTATAAAGAGTGGGTGAGCAATTTAAAATTCTTTACTTATTAGTGTCATTTGAAATTCATTATACTTAACATGAATAAAATACTGCATAAATTTATATCATTTTATTAATTCTCCATATTTTAATCCAAACAATAAATTTTGATCTAGTCATTTTAAATTCCTTAAAAAAAATTACTTTTCCAAACTAAAATGCGTCATCCAAACCCCTCTCTTAAGTTAATGTTAAAATTTAGTTGAAAATATAGTAGATTTTGATACATTCAAATAACGATACTTTAGTTGAGTAATCTTTTGGGGATATGACAAAACCACGTCCTTTACTTAGCTTTATATCCGCATTGTTATGTTTATTCCTATATCTACAATACAAAGCAATATCAATATAAACGTTCAATCACTTAAAATAAAAGTTGAAATCACAAAGAAAATTCGATTCACCAATTACCACATGGAATTCTTAGAGGTGAATAGGTTCAGAATACAACAGTTAAATATTTACTTCAATTTTGGACAATTTTCACTGTGGCTTCAATACAATACAATTTCATCGGTGAAATTCAACTCCTTGTAGTATATGAGGGAGAAAACTCTATTTCAATGAAAACTTGAGAGAGTACATCATTAAATGCAATATACACGAAACATTGGGAACTTATAAGAGGATATTTGGATGGTCTAGAATTAGTTGCACCCATACTAAACCAAGAAGAACGCCATTATTACCTTTGAGGATCTTACAATATTTTTGGTTCACATACTCTTTCCTACTATTAAAAATACACTCTTAATTTAATTGTCAAATTATGTTGGAATAATATGATAAGGAATTACAGACACTCAAAACACTTGAGACTTGTCTTTCATGAGAAATTTTAGTGTAACTCGAAGGCAATCATCAATCAATAAATGAAACACAATACTTTGACACAAAACTAATACACATAAATAACACCAACAAACTTACAATAATCACAAGGTTTCTTGCGCGTCACTATTTTGTTTCAATCACCAACAAGGGCAGTAATAGACAAATATCTTTTCACCAATAAGATCAACCTCGCTACATGTACTATTTATACATCCCTTCATACATGCACCGAAATATGTTGAATGACTAAAGAGAACGACTCTGTGATATGGAGTACATTGCAAAATTGGACTACTATTTTTTTTTCTGTAGGCAAGATTTCATTGATGAAAGAGAACCCAAGTTCTCAACCGAACTTACAAAAGAGGGGCGGGAAAACAAAACACCCCGAAGAAAAATTATCCACCAATTGAGACTTGCGATAAAAATAGCATAGGGTCTTTGCTAAAATTATAAAAGTTACAATTGGTTTGACTAATTTTTCCTATGACTAACCATCTCCAAGCTAAGATCTTAAAACACCACACGACATCGTTGACATTCCACGCATTGTTGGACTACTATATTGAAACCTCCGATCCTGCTATTAAAAAATTAATAATCATGTTCAAAGTCCAATGCTAATGTAGCTACCTTTTGTGGAGGAGTGAATCGACAACAGTCACAATGACAAGCTCCTTATTTCCATATATGTGTCTATTCATATAACACCATTGATATATTGTGATACCTCTAATGAATAATTAATAAAGTTCAACAATTGCTATAATTTTATACAAGCCACACATTCCAATGCTAGTATTATCCTATATTCCAAAAAAGAAAGAACGATGATATTAAGACGGTATCATTTCAACATAAACAAAACAAATAGGAAAATCCTCCAGTTCCTTTTTAACAATTCTTCAATCACCAGTTCAAAAAACTAATATTTGTTAATCACAAAAAGAAAGAACAAAACAACATACCAAATTTTTTACCAACAAGTTGTTGTATCTCCAATTTGTGTAAAATTGAAATGTAGGAGGCACTTTAGAAGATGGTTTAAAGTTTCAAACACGAGTTCAAAAAAGAGAATTAGAATTGAGGAAACTTCAAAATTCGGAAACTAATTTTTTTTTATGAATTATAAATTAATTTAATTTTTCAGTTGCATTGTCCATGTTATCATCAGTCTGTGCTATGTTATCCCTTCCTTGGGCATTATCCTAATTTTGCTTGATTGTCGGGTCTATCAACAATCATTCTTTATTAAATGAATACTTATTACGCCTCTAATCTTATTTTAATTTGTTGTGCTAATAAAAACCACAATTACATTAGTGTTTTAAGAGAGCATCTTTCTAGCTCTAAAGTGAATATTTATAAAAAAAATTAGTATTTTAATTACTTTGGATTCATCAGGGAGCATCTTGGTAGATCCAAAGCAATTATCGTATTTAATTTTTTTTCTATAAATCTTTAATTTAGAGCTACTAAGTTTAATGTGGGTTTCATTAATATAACAAATGAAGACAAGATTAAATGTGTTATAAGTAACCATTGAAAAAAGGAAGGATGGTTGATGATCCAACAAACTAACCAAGTTGGGCTAAAGTCCAAGGCAGGGACAAAAAAGCTTAGGTAGATGCAAACATGATCCATGCCAATGAAAATAATATTACTTTATAATATATAATAAAAGATTATATAAACAAATGGTAATTTTCCATTACTTAACTTTTCAGTATTACTGTTATTTTTTTACAAAGTCAAACAATAATTTTACTATACTTGCTTTTGTTGATTAAGGCTTTTGTAAACTTATTATTATACAATTGAAAATTTTCTATACAGGCCATTGATATTTTCTTAAATCTTGATAAATCGTTATGCGTTAAAAACAAATCAATAAATAAGATAACCACTAATTAATAAGTGTACTCTTTAAAATCAACATGATATCCATTTATTATCAATCAATGGTAAACCATAATCATCTACCTATTAAAGAGAGTAACATGTTAGTGTTTAAACTTCGTATTATTTATTTGAACATTTTGCTTAAACATTTTTCTTGCACATTACATTATGATTACAAGTCTCATTCACAATATTGAAACAAGCCGAAGATATATGTCCGAAGTTGGGACATCTAATAGTGTTAGGCAACTAAATTAAACAATCTATATGAATGACAAATTCACAGTAAGTCTAATTTTAATTTAGTCTAGTTCAATTTTCTACACGTGAGAATGTCTTTTTTTTTATGAGAATGAAATGAATAATCACCGAATATTAAATTGTAATATAAATGGTTGAGATTAAATAATCACTCTCATATAATTATTCATTGAATCATTAATAAATATAATGGTCAATAATTATTTCTTTCATTCTCATATAAATTGTATAGGGATATAATATTTTCTATTAATTTTAACGCAATCTCCAAAATTCCTTTCCACATTTGTAGCCTAATTTCTATCCTATTAGATTTCATCTATATAAACCATGAGAGAGTTTGGAAATAATACAGTATACATTTGATAAATAAAAAGTTCAAAAGAACATTAAAATACACAAAAAGTGGAAGCACGTAATGTAATACCTATGTTTGAGTCATCCTCCACAATTGAATTACCACCATCTTCTAATAACGAATGTGCAATATATGTTCCTATCTGCAACAAATCAAGAAAGACATGATTTGAGTACTAATTAATGAAATTGAAGCTTACTCTTAAAAATCAAAATGATATAAAATGTGTTAAAACAATAAAACACAGCCATGTTAATAACACCTTGTAGAATGATCAAGAACCTCAAGTGTGGTAAGGATCGGAGGCACTCCATCTTCGAACCTCACATTCATTATAGTACCACTGATAAAATAAATATGTCCAATGGCACCATTACCTGTATGTTTATCAGTATCAATGACAAAACATTTTTAAGAGAAAAAGTTATTATATGTAAAACGGGAAGCTAATTAGGTCAAAAAATGAATCAAGAGCTTAGAAGCAATACAATATATAATCGATATAGAAAAAGTTCAAAAGAACATTAAAATACACAAAAATTGGAAACAAACAAATTAGTACCTATGTACGAGTCCTCCCCCACACTTGAATCACCATCATCTTCTAATAAGGAGAAAGGTTTAACATCATAAAATGTAAAGAATATGCAATATGTTAACCAAAAATAGGACCCTAGATAACAATTACCAAATAACACCACCACCCTGAACTAAATGTTGATCAACATCCAACACAAGCCATGTATATATATAGAAAGAGATTATGAAGTATAGTTTCTTGCGTGTGAAAATAACTTTGACAAAGTTTTCTGTTCAACAAAATGACATATTTACTCTCAACCATAAGCTATGGCTAGTCTTACTTATTTATCTCCACGCAAAAAGGAAGAGATTTCTCCAATCCGTAGGAATTTTCTACTTAAAATTTTGAATTCTATAATATTATAAATATAATTATATTTTAGTTTAAAAAATTAAAAAGTTTCAAAAACACATAAATTTAAACATTTCTTTGATTTATAATACTTTTAAATGATAATCATTGACCATTATATTAAATATAGATGGTCGAGATTAAATAAACATTCTCATATAATTATTCATTAAATTATTAATTAATAAATCTAATGGTCAATAATTATTCCTTTCATCCTCATATAAATTGTTTAGCATTATAAATCATGAAAGAGTTTGGAAATTATACAGTATACATTTGATAAACAAAATGTTCAAAAGAACATTAAAATACATAAAAATTAAAAGCAAGCAATGTAGTACCTACGTTTGAGTCATACTCCACAATTGAATCACCACCATGTTTTAATAACGAATGTACACTATATGTTCCTATCTACAACAAATCAAGAAAGACATGATTTGAGTACTAATTAATGAAATTGAATCTTACCCTTTAAAATCAAAATGATATAAAATGTGTGAAAACAATAAAACACAACCATGTTAATAACACCTTGTAGAATGATCAAGAACCTCAAGCACGATACCACTGATAAAACAAATATGTCCAATGGCACCATTACCTGTATGTTTATAAGTATCAAAGACAAAACATTTTTAAGAGAAAGAGTGCTTATTTGAGTGATTTGGATGGAGATGGACGGAGAAAGATAGTTACTATATGTAAAACGGAAAGCTATTTGTGGGTGTGATTAATTTTTTTTGTGACAAATGTGGGTGTGATTAGTTTTCTGCATGCGAATATGGCGTTTTGAACCTATTGACTTTGACAAAGTTTTATGTGCAACCACATTTACATTCTCCTCACTCTGGCTAGTTCTCACTTATTTATCTCCATGCAAAAGGGAGAAATTTTCTACAACCCCTGAATTTTTTTCTTAAAACTCTTTTTTATTTTTATTTTTATTAGGCTATTCTTCTATTTAAATTGAATTCTAGAATATTATAAGTATAATTACATTTTTGTTTTAAAAAAGTTATAAAAAGGTTTCAAACAAAATTTATTTAAACATTCTTTTCTATAATACTTTTAAATGCTAAAATTTCAAAAATATTTAAGTAAATACTACTTTATTAAATTCTCATAAAAAATTGTTTAAACTCTTCTCGTAAAAATATATAATTTCTATCTTTGTAAAATTTCAATATTACTCATTCAAGAATTATTTTTAAAATATAAAATGAAAATAAAGGTTTTTTAAAATTAATAACAAACAATACGTCAAAATATATTTTTTGTATCGCCTAATTTAATAGCACTTTTAAAAAAAGTGATATTAAAAAGGAAAAAACATATCTATAATAGCATTCTATAATTGGGCGCTATTATAGGATACGTACAATCTGATTTTGATAGCACTTTATTACAAAACGCTATTACTAAGCTTCACTAAAATAGCACTTTCTTTGAAACGCTATTAACATTCTTCTTTAAGATAGTATTTTTTTATAAAACGCTATTATTTTACTACCATATATAATTAGTAAAATAAAAGGATATGATTTTTTTAAAACGCTATTATGATAGGATTTACCTAAAGCGCTACTGTTTTATATAATATATAATAAATAAATAAATAAAACTAAAACACTTTTTGGCATATAATTTTCATATTCACGCTCATATTCTCGCCAATCACCACCAAAAACTAAAATCCATGTTTCATTGATTCTCCCAACCGATTCTCTTACGTCGTATCCCCTTCCTTCGATTCATCTATTCTCCCTCATCAATCATAGGTTCACCACCGTCATCTCTTTCTTCGTGAACCTTCATTTTCGTTAACCCAGAGCTTCGTCCTTTCACCGGTGAAACCCTATCACCACGTGAAACCCTTTCAATCGGAACTTCACCAAACCTCCTCTCCTGAACAAACACACATTCAGAAGAAGAAGAAGAAGAAGTTGAGGTGAAGAGCGAGCAGAAAGATAAGAAGATTGTACCAACACGTTTGTGCCTTTTTGCCGATGTTGAACTGGGTCAGAATCACTTCGATTGGGTGAGTTTTTTCTTACCATCTCTTTGATTTCTTGACACTATCATGTTCTTAGTGCATTATCGATTCAAATTACTCTATCAATTGTTTGAAAATGCTATTGTATGCTGTTTAATTCCATTTGGTAGAACTAGGGCTTTAGAATCTTTGGTCAGATTTAATTGAGATTGATGATGTATATGTGAAGTTGGAGTTGAGATTTAATTAGGGAAGGGAGTATTTTCGATTTCGCATTTGATTTTGTTGTTGTTCATGGAGTATTTTCAATTTTGTTCATAATGTCAGTTCTGTTGCATGATACATCCTCTGCTTCTGACTCCAATCATGGAATTGCCAGCTTGCACATTTGAAGCATATAGTAGAGCTGATGAGACTATATTATAATTTGAGTATGTATTCAAAACTTGACATCAAAGATCAGAAGTGTTAATCTTGCATCAACTCTCCTTTCAAGTTTATCTCAAAGCCTGTAAATGTTTAGCATCACTATATCGTGACTCTTCACAACATTAAAAAACTTCTTCCTAGAAAATTACGAGTTAAAATATTTTATATTTTTAAGAAAGAGAATGTGTGTAGTGATTTTCTAGCAAATAATGGGATTTATAATGATGCGAACTATACAATGACTTCTTTATGTCAAGTGTTGACTTCTTGTTGGTTAAATATTTCTTTACCTTATCCTTTACTTTATGCTTTTAGGAGATAGTCTCTTCATCTCCTCCCATCTTCTTAAATTTTTAAAATCTTCTCCCCTTTCAAAAACCTTTTATGGTTGCAAACTCTTTGCATAAATTTTTCTTCTAAAATCCTTTTCCTTTTGTGGTCTTTCTTCAAATCCTATTTCAAAATTTTAGACATGATTAATTTCCATGATAGAGATGTAATCCTCTAAACCCTTGATATTGATGATTGATATAATTGATTCTTTTCCCTTGAAAGAGCTAGTGGCATATTTGTTGATTTATCCAATTTGAAGCCCTTCTTTCATATGTGATACAAATGATTCATATGTTCTCATGTTCAAGTATGGTTGACTGAATTTTCTCTCCTATGATGATAAAGTGTTTATCCTATTTTAAAACAAAAATTTGTGTTTCCCTTTTCAATGGAACTACATTTGCTTTAAATTTTCCATTATACTCACGAGGTATGTAGGCACAAGATGCGATGTCTTGCCTAGCATAATTTTAAAATCAAACACTCTTTTTTTACACAAATTTTTTATATATATTTACAAAAGGTTCCTGTGGAGTACCACAGGTATGAGGGGTGCTAACACCTTCCCCTTACATAATCAACCCTCGTACCTAAGATATCTGTTTTTTAATAGTTTTGATTTAAAACTTCTCCTCTCTACACGTTAGCATTCTTAAACCCTAAATCAATTTCTCTTCTCTGCTTCCTCTCTCTGCTTCTCCATCTTTGCTTTATCTCCTCGTCTCCTCTTCGTCTCCTCGTTTATGTTTTGCAGTTAACCCTAAATCTATATTTTGTTTTGCAGTTTTGATTTCTTTAAACCAACAAAAGCTTCCATTATAGTTGATTACCTGTGCTAAACTTAAGAACCTGGTTAATGAAGTTTCATTTTTACCTAAATGGTTTCATAACTCCCCGTATATGTTTTGCATGTATGTGATTTTCGATTATCTTTTGGTAGGGTTTCATTTTTACCCGTATTGTTATAACTGTTGTGTTTATTAGGGTTCGATTTTGTTGTGGTTATTTGAAGTGGATAAATTTTGTTAGGGTTAGATTCTGTTTGATGCATGTTTGTTGATGTGAACTGATCTTTATTAGAGTTAAAATTGTGATTGGATTGTGAACTGATTGTATTCATCTATATAGGAAATATGTATTAGGAAAGTTAATGTGTATTAGGAAAGTTATAGGAACAGTTTGTGCTCCCAATTTATCTCTAATGGTTGTTTAATTCTAAACGTAATTCATAACCACCTCATGTTTTCATTTCCCCCAATAACATAACGGCTTCATTAATATCGTTACGTTTTTTCCCAAAATCATACACCCTGTTCATGGATGGTTTATGTATGCATACAATTTTAAATGTGTTATGTATCTGTTATCATTTTACAAGACAAAGCCATGATAAGTGGTTTAGGCCTTGATTTTAAAAAGATAGATGCATGCCCAAACGATTGCATGCTATTTTGGAAAGAGCATGAAAAGGAAAATTCTTGCACTATTTGTGAAGCTTCACGGTGGACACAAAATGCTCCAACTGAAGGATGCGAGTCTGAGCAATCGAAAAAATGATTATAGAGTTCCTGCAAAAAAATTTAGGCATTTTTCGTTGATTCCTATACTACAAAGGTTATTCATGTCTTCAAAGACAGCTGAGTCAATGAGACGTCACTTGATGTAGACTTATTTCTTAATGAATATTTTGTTCTTGACGTTAATGTTTAATTTGCTTGTAATTAGATTCTAATCATCAATGTCTACAAAAATGAGTATTCTTGTTGGAATTTTATTTTAATATAAAATGCCATTTTTATGCCATGACACAAAAATAAACCGTGGCAAGATTAATGGTGTAGAACGTCCAAAATATAACCAGAGTTTTATGGTCATAAACAAACTGTGGCAAGACCTTGGCAACTAAATTGTATGCTATACATTAAATAAGAACAGTGGTTTTATGATCTGGCCACAGTTTAGAACTGAGGCGAAAGACAAAGCGTGACCTTAATCTAGATACCTAAACCGTTAAACTACGGTTATTTTGCATATAACCGCAGTTTCGTGGTCGTGGCAGATGATCTTTTTTTTGTAGTGTGTGCCTAGTATATGAGAATTCTCATTTTTTAAATAATTTGTGAAATATATATATATATATATATATATATATATATATATATATATATATATATATATATATATATATATATATATATATATATATATATATATATATATATATATATATATATATATATATATATATATATTAATGGTTATAAATTTTTCTATTTAATAAAAATTAGAATTTATTTAAAAAACTGGTAATTTATTTTAAAAATGAATAAAGTAATATATATATATATATATATATATATATATATATATATATATATATATATATATTTCTTAATTTGTTGAAAAATATAATTAATTATAAAAGATGAAAAAAAAATTTAAATTAGTTATAGAATTTAATTTTAAATAAGGAATAAGGTTAAATTATATTTATGTATATATAATATTTTCTAAAATATCTCGATTTTCTCTCTCTTCTCTTAAATTTAAATACTCCTTTTAACACCATCAGATACCACCCATTTGAAAATAATCACGTTCGGTTTGATTCCATTCTCTATCGTTGCTATAAGCAACATAATAGAAGACTCCCTCAACCATTTTTGCATAGTGCGTCTACGATTCCGCATCATATCATTTCCATGCACTTTTTTTAGCTTTATCAAAACATATGTGGTAACACACCAATCGTTAGTTGGTCCAGTGGTGATTGACGCTGGACTTGGTAGGGAGAACCACGGTTCGATCCCCCGCAACTGCGATCGGGAGGGGGATGAGAAGTCATGATAATTTTGCTTAAGTTAAACATTATTTTACGATTAGAAATTAGGATGTTGCGATTAGAAATCGATGATATCTTCTATAGTACGAGCGTAGATGCGCAACGCAAAAACGATTTAGTAGAGTCTTTATTAAGTTCTTTATTACATAGAGAAAGGAATCAAGCCATATGTGGCCACTTCCAATTCCATCATTGACTCATGTCAACAATCACTAAACTTGGAGTACGATATTTACCACTCTTTGTAAACCATTGAGTATCTAATTAAATAAATGTCTGCTACGCTGATAGATGGTTATTTTTAGACTAAGCTAACTGATGAACTAAAATTTTCGATATGCTTGTTATGTAGAATGTTCAAAATCATTGTCAATATGCTAAACCATCATAGACTTACCCAACTGCTTGTTATTATAATGGTTGAAGTTATGTAGCACCAATTGATTGAACATGTGCATGGTATATGAGAATACTGATTTATTAAATAATTTGCGAGTTATATATATATATATATATATATATATATATATATATATATATATATATATATATATATATATATATATATATATATATAATTTTCAATTTGTTTGAAAATATATATATTATCTTGTAAACATTCCAAAATATCTGGATTTTCTCTCCTTTATCTAAAATTTTAATACGCATTTTCACACTATCACAAACCATCAATTTTAAAGTGATCACATTCGTTTTGATTCCTTTCTCTATCGTTTCTATAAAAAACATAATAGAAGACTCCCCTCAACCAATTTTGCATAGTGCATCTATGATTCCACATCTTATCTGTAACACCCCGATATCCGCTGCACGCATCAACCGTGTCGGGGTCAAGTGGTAGCAGGAATTGCTATGAATATGTACTTAACCCCTAGGTACATGGTTCGATTCCTGCGGGAGGCAAAAACAATATTTCCTGGGCAGCCGATAAGCGGACCTAGGGGGGATTATTGATTAAGGTAGCAGGAATTGCTATGAATATGTACTTAACCCCTAGGTACATGGTTCGATTCCTGCGGGAGGCAAAAACAATATTTCCTGGGCAGCCGATAAGCGGACCTAGGGGGATTATTGATTAAGCCGGTAACATGCTCGGTTGGCCGAAACGGTTGATGCGTGCAGCGGATATCGGGGTGTTACATTAAAGCTCAAGTGGTAGCAGGAATTGCTATGAATATGTACTTAACCCCTAGGTACATGGTTCGAAACATGCTCGGTTGGGCGACACGGTTGATGCGTGCAGCGGATATCGGGGTGTTACATTATCATTTCCCTGCACTTATTTATAGCTTCATCAAAACATACATTGTATCATACAAAGCTCAGTTGTTCAGGAACAAAAGGAAAGGAAATTTTGCTTAAGTGAAAAGACTATTTGACGAGATGAATGCGCAAAACATACACACATGAAAGATAAAATATTCTAGGAAGCAATTAATGTTTTTCAAGAAATCAAGAAGTTGCGGTTGGAAATCGATGATATCTTTTATAGTGCGACCGTAGATGCACTATGCAAAAATGATTTAGTAGAGTATTTATTAAGTTTCCTATGACATAGAGTAAGGAATCAAGCCATATGTGGCCACTCTCAACTCCATCATTGATTCCTATCAACAATCTCCAAACTCGGAGATCGATATTCGCTGTTCTTCGTAAATCGTTGAGTATCTAATTAAAAAAAAAGTTTGCTACGTTAATTGATGGTTTTTTCAAGTGAATTATGTTTGTAACAACTCTCCACCCTTGATGAAATTGAATGAATGGATGAGATTGCATGTGAAAATTTACCATGAACTTATTGTGATTTGAATTGTGAGTTTTTAGTGAAATTATGATTAAAAGTTGAAAAATGGAACTCTGCTTCTACTGATAAAATAACCGTGACTTGGTTTTATGTGATGAACCCACTTTTCAATCTTGGTTTTAACAAAACAATGGCTTAATGGATTCATCTCTTGGTTTGAAATTGAATATGGCTCAAAAAAAAAATAATTAAAAGGCTTGAGGGCTTGAGAGCTTGGACCAAATGGCTTGAATAATATAATGGGCCTTGGAAACTCTTCAATCAAATGGGCCTAATAACTCTTGAATGGACCTTTCTTTGAGTTGCATCATATTTAAAACAAAACAAAGAACAATGATTTTTAATCTTAATAGAAATTCAAATTTAAATTTAAATTGAATTTCAATTAAAATTATAAATTCAAATGGTTAGCAACAAATGAACAAAAATATTTATTAATCGAAAAATTGAACAAAATGTGCAAATTGAAATAACTATATTTTTTAATTTTTTTCGAATGAAATGCAAATGGTCACATAAGATGCTGGATAAAAATTGGGGTATGACAAGTATGTAAAATAAGTTTATTATTAAAAACACAATATAATATATTTTGTATATAAAAAATAGTATAACATGTTTAATATAATGTATTAAATATTATCAAATGTATAATTAGTTATATGATGCTTTGGACAAAAATTTTAAAATTTGTCGTTATATCATTTTCTCTTTTATTATAAAGTTATTAATTACCTAAAAATACATTTATATTAAATTTTTTATTGTCCTTTAATTATAAATATTTAATTTCCTTTTCACTCACCAATTAGTTTTAGCTTCCCTCAAAATCAAAAATCAATTTAAGTTTCCCTCTCACGAATAAAAAGTCCTTCTTCACTTTCCTTCTTTCCTATTTTCTAATTTCGTGTCACCTTTCGTCGACAAAAAAAATCCCACTTACTTTAGACCTTTCCCCTTCTTTTCGTTTACTTAAAAAAAATCAAACACACAGTGTGAAAGTGTTGTTAACAAAAACAAAGAGTATTGATACAAGTTTGTCGGTTGTTTGACATTATAACTTCCTAGTTCTTGATATTGTCCCTCCATACTGAGATTTAGGGTTTACGTATACCCATCATTATCAATACTATCTTTTCAATTGATTTTCTTTCTGACGCATCTCACAATTCATCACCTAATTCTACATTGTGGTAAAATTCTATGTTCCTTGTTTCTAATTTCAAATTCAATATAATATATGATTGTGAGTTATACGGCGAATTCTTTGGTCATGAATAGATTTCATAAGATGCTTAATAATTCATAATTTCTTGTAATTAGGTTTTAGAATAATGGCGCAAGATCTGGTCTTGGATACTGCAATTAGAGACTGGGTGTTGGTCTCTTTATCTATTGTTATGGTTCTTATTAGCGTGCTCTGCCGTATTGTTACAAAACTTATGCCTTTTACTCTAACTCTTGATGTCAAAAATTTTAGAGAAGGCTATTTTTATTTTGACCATTTATTTTAAAGTTGATTGTTTCACTCTTTTTAATATGGCGCTTCATGACTGGAGAGGATGAGATTTGGAAAGGGATGCTTCAAGCTAGGTATGGTAATTTGAGAGATAGGCTATGGAATTTTACTGACTGTTGTGCTAGCCCGAAAGATACAATGTGGTGGAGGGACATCTTGGAGATTTGTAGAGATCCATTAGGAATTTTGAATAATCTCACGGTAAGGCTGGGAGATGGAAATGCGGTTCCCTTTTGGAATGCTTCGTGGATGATGAGAGGTTCACTCGAGGAAATGTTTCCAGCTCTGTTTTAGGAAATTGGTGTTAATAATGGAAGTGTGGGAAGCAAGGGGGTTTGGCATCCAGCAGGGTGGCGGTGGAGGGTTAAAAGTGGGTTTGAGATCTTGGGGTGGGAGGCTTCGGAGGAACTAGAAGAGCCGAACATGATGTTGTTAGGTATTTCTCCTACGGCGAACATAACAGATTTGGTAATCTGGCCTTTCGATAGCTTTAAAGGTTTTACTGTGAAACCTATGTATGCTATCCTCAATCAGGTTTCAAGTGAAGCAGGCGTGGAACCAAGGAGGAATTTGGGATTTAGAACCATTTCGGAAGCTTCCATTCCGTCGAAATTAAAATTTTTCGATTGGAGGCCTTTATTGGACAGGTTACCTACAAGGAAACAACTTTTTAGAAGAGGTGTCATTCTCCTTCAACAAGAGGCCAGGTGCGCATTTTGCCTATCAGAACAAGAAAATTTCAATCATTTTTTGCTGTTCTGTCCACTGTTGAAAACTCTTTGGATAAAGTTGCAAGGCTGGTTACATTTTGATTTGGAAGAGGATGTAGAAGACTGTCTCCGATTTCAGTTAACTTGGAAGGCAAGAACGGCGGGGAATCCAACAAGGGGTAGGTTAGGACCCTTATGGCTAACGATTTTTTGGGCTATTTGGAAGCATAGAAATGATATTCTCTTCAATAATTCCGTTGTCGATACCGATGAAATTTTCTTTATGACGATGTGGTATTCATGGTGGTGGCTTGCAATTGTTTCAAAGGACATAATTAGGTGTAATTTGTTCGAATGGATTCAAAATTCGTTCCTTTGTAGTCAACTTTTAGTTGGTGTCTGGCGCTGGGTTTGTTTCTTGTAAGGGTTGGTGTACCCCTAGTACTCCATTCTTAATCAAGTGTTGCTTTTTAAAAAAAAGAACATGATATGGTGATTTTAATACAGGCAAGTCATGCTTAGAGCTTGGAATTTACAAACCATGGCAAATTTTATCTCTTCAAAGGCTTTTCGTGCCCAGAAGCTTTATTTCTGCAACAAGGTTTGTTTTATTACTGTATATTATAGTTTGTTTTTCCTGAATCCTTTTGCAGAATATAATTGATAAATAAATTTTATATTAGACATTTTTAGAAATACTATAAAACTCATCAGAATAAAGGTCAAAATAGTAGTGATTGAGTCTGCATCATAGTAATGATGGTTATTACCAATAACATCTTAGTTGAAGGTGTGATTATACTAATTCAAAATATTATGTGGTTTCTGGTCATAGAATTAAATTTTTCAAATATGTTGCAACTCAATTTAAGAAGCTCTGAACATGAAAACAGAAGCAAAGCAAGAGCATATATCATTATGTCTCCTTCAGTCGTTTCATTAATAGATACGGAAAGCGATATAACAACGTTTGATGATATGAATTATTAATTTAAGATACCCAAGAATCTCAAACTTAAGAAAATCAACTAGCAAGAGATGTCTCAATTACACTCTCAATGTTTACTATATGTACTCTTGATTTCTCTTAGATTTTAATTTAAGTATCTTTTTGTAATTCAGTATTTTTTGGATTTGATGGAAAATAAGTATTGAGAAATCAAGCTTATGTACTCTTTAATTTAAGTTTCTTTTACCGTATGAACTCTTGATTTCTCTCAATATAATACTTTTGATTACATTTGTTTTACATGATGTGAAGTTACAAAGACAAGTTTGTTATTTTGTTGTGCTCTAGTGAACCACATGATGTGAAGTTACAAAGACAAGTTTGTTATTTTGTTGTGCTCTAGTGAACCATAGCTCTTATTTATTTGTAGTGATATGTTGTTACCGTGAAATTTAGTAAACAAGTGTTAGTCTTCAAAAAGGTTACTTACCGGATGACAAGATGATCCTAGGACATATTGGTGTAAAGTATTTTGGACTTTATATGATTTTGTGTAAAAAGACAAAGATTTTGACATAGGCGAAATCTTGAGAATAAAATAAAAGAAATATAGTAAAGGTGCAATAACTGAAAAAAGACTTTGGCAGTGGTTGAAGTTAAGAGGACTGAAATTAGATGCAGAAAAGTAATTTAAAGGTAAAATAATTGGAATTAAATAAAATGGTGTTTGCATACATACGCTGCCCTCAATCAACCTCATTTCTCACTTCACACAGATACTTTGAGTATATTGAGTTTTATAGTAAAAATGAATTACAAAGGATGTGATGAAACTCAACTCCTTGCAGTATAAGAGGGAGAAAAATCAATTACATTGAAAACTTGAGAGAACGGTCAATAATTAGTGAATACTTAGAATTTACAAGAGCATAGTTGAACGGTCAATAATTAGTTACAGACGAATTCCTAAAACATTTAGTCTCTAATTTGCATTTTTTCTTTCATGAATCATACACACATACTAACTTATGAGCAATATCATTATTATCTTAGAGGATTTTAGAATGATTTTGGTTCACATACTCTTTCATACTATAAAAATTATACTCTTAATTGAGCTCCCAAATTGTGTTGGAACTACATGATAAGCATTTATAGACACTTCACACCTATCTTTCATGAGAAATTTTAGTGTAATAAGCTTTCAATAATCACAAGGTTTATTAGCCGTCGAGTTTTGGTTTCAATCATCGACAAGGGCATTAACCAAAAATTTATTTTCAACGAAAAGATCAACCTCACTTCCATTAATGGTGACGCGTACTATTTGTCAATCTCCTTCTGCTAATGCTAGATAGCTTATGTGGAGAATCAGATCGACAACACTCACAATGACAAGATCCTTATTTCAATATATTTACCTATTCATATGTCACCATTGTAATAATATGATATCTCTAATGTAAAGTTGTAATATGAAAGAAAATGAAGCACAAAGAAAATATATTTAGACTTATGCGAAAATAATTTTTGACATGAAGCTGTAGGAATCATGAGAAGCTGTTCGAAACTAGCCATTGGACGAGCAGAAGGGCGTTCATGTTTAACATGAAGATACTATGGGCGATATCCATGGATTCGAATGTTCAAGCAATGATGCAAGAGTTGGCTTGATCGATGAGGCCTTGGTGAATGGTCCTTGGTCATGGAAGGAGGAGCGAGCTCGACAACGGGAAGAAGAGTTGGCAACCTTCCTGCCCTTAAGCGATTAGGCCAGGGTCATTGGGTCATCAAAGAGTAGACTTGGATTTGACCGTTCCTAGTCATTGGTCCAGTCCAAAACGAATATTAAGTATATAAATATAAATATAAATATTTATCCATATCTCCTTTGGTGAATATTAAATTTATAAAGATAGATATTTATTCAAATATCCATACATGTAATGTATATTTATATATTTTTAGAATCTTTTATATACATAGTACAAGTATAAATATAGATAATTATCCATGTATGTTTACGGTGATTTCCGGTAAACAACCGCTAGTCTTCCAAACTATAATAAATATGATTTGGTTACTCGCAGGATCGACTAGATTGATCCTAGGACATAGTCAAAAAGGTTGTTATTCATGATAGTTCGAATTATGTCTATGGTTGGTGTGTCTCGAAATAAGAAATACTTTAAATCAAAGAAATAAGGATTAGCAATCACTTTGTTATACACGTAAATATAACATCAGCGAAGGGTAAGTTAAAGATAAAATATAAGACAAAACTGTAAAAGTGCAAGAATCTTAAAGTGCAGAAAAGTTAAATGCTTCGAAGATAAATAACATGAAAATAAAGAGTGCAGGAATGTAAATGGCAGAAAGTAAATGGAATGCAGTAATATCGAAAGATACTTGAATAAAGGAAAATACACATGTATTTAAAATGGTGTTGGTGTCATACGTACATTTCTCAGCGAACTCGTTCTCTTAACACATGATACTTCAGTAATATGTGAGTGATTTGTACAAAATGAACACACGGAATCCTAATACTAAGACCCTTATTTATACTAAATTTGACCCTAACGGTCCTACACTAATCTGATGCCACGTTACTTTTTGAGAATCCCTGGGATGCCATCTGTCTTTGTGCAGTTATATAAACTACTTCGAAATTCAAATCCTCCCGCCTGAATCCTCTTTCGACGCGTGGCAACGTAATCAGAATCGAGAATGCCACGAAAACACGCTAAGCTTCAGTACTTCGCAAATTTCGCAAAAACGTCTAAGTCCCAAAGAAAACTCTTTTCGAATTTAGCTTCGGCGCTCACTATCTTTGTTCCAACTTAAACATCATTCTCGAATCATGGCCATCAGTAGCCATTTTCTATCTTCAAAGATGGTCATCAGAAACCATCTCCTTCGAATTTCAGACCTTCGAAGGACATTCTTCCCAAACGAAATCTTCAGCTAACAAATTGCCCCCAATAAATGCCTGTTTCGAAAAACAAGAGAAATAGGCGTTTCTTGTTATAACAAGATTTCGTTTTAGAGTTCCGAGACTATTGATTGACGTCATAATCATTTATGACTCTGTTTCCAAAACGTCTTGTCATTTTCAAAGATGTCTACTCATAACTTACATTCCCACGTTCTGGTATTACTTCATGATCATTACTCCTATATACTAGGAGTAAAGCTAATAACTATTCGACCGTCGTTGGATTAAATCAACGCCTGCCGCGTGTCTCTTGGCTTTTACCCAAAAGATTTGAAACGGTTTCCGTTAAACCTTTAAATACTTGAACTCCTACCCTCATATAACTTTCACCTCTATTTCCTCATTCTCTCCACAGAAAAGAACATCTTTGGTTACATTCAAACCCATTTCCCAAATCAAACTTATTCATGGCGTCTTCTTCAAACGTTCTTCAACCAGTTCTGAAACTTCAGAAACCTACACAGATAGGGTATCAAGAGTACATACCAAACCCAAATACTGCAGAAGTGCGCGCCATTTATGCTTCTCATGTAATTATTCTCTTTGAACTTTCTGGAAAAACTCATGCTTTCATGGGTCCGTTACCAGGAGAAACTAACTCCTCTTTGAATAGATTCTTTCCTGCTTATTATAAAACTAGGCCTCTAGTTAGCAAGAATAGGATAGATGAAGATGGTTATCCAATCTTAGTAGATCCTGACCGCGCAGAAGAAACTTCGACTGCGACCCTTTCAACCTTAGAGAAAATTAGGTTAAACTATGTAACCAATTTTGTGAAAGTCTTTAGGTCAATTCCTTTAACAAAAGACCCTGAATTGTACTACGCCTGGCTAGCAAGGGTAGAAAAACAAAATGCATCTTTCTGGGAACAATTAGGGATTTATGACCTAATTAAATTATCTAAAACAAGTTTAGAATACAACCAAACCATGTTAGTAGCGTCAGTCCACTTCTGGGATGCTTCCCATAACACTTTCCATCTTCCGTGTGGAATGGTCACACCCACTCTTTTCGACATAGCCGCTATCACAGGGCTTCGACCAACCGGAGAAACCTTTGACCCCAATGTCATGGATACTGATACCATCAACTTTAACGAAGTGACAGTTACTTATACTGCTTTTATCCAAAAATACCATGACGGAGCAAATGCAGTAGTTTCGGACGAAGAACATACTGCTTTTCTAGCACTATGGCTTTCGAGGTGCGTTTTCTGTTCTAGGTCTATACAGGTAGCAAAGAGGTATCTCTGTATGGCTAATCAGCTACATGCTGGGAAAAGACTAAACCTAAACCAGTTAATTCTCAGATTTCTTTATGAAAACTTTGGTGAGGCAACATACCTTGTTAAGAGCTATAAAACAGGATCTCTGCTTTTTGCTGGTCCTTTCATGTTTTTGCAACTGTGGCTCAATGCTACTTTCGAAGCTCACCTTCCATTTCGAGGTGTTGTCAACGAAGAAGATCTAAACATCAAAAATAGAACTGTAGAAGGAACGCGGTTGGCTCAGCTCACTCCAAAAGAAGAAACTAGGAAGCTTCGTGAACACTTTTTAGCATATATAATGATGTTCGCCGAACGTTATCAATTCAGCCCTTCAATGGCTCCATTCGTACAAAGGACAGTGGGTCCTGAATGGTTCACTCGAAAGTTTCCAGCAATGTCTCAGGATCAAGAGGTTGAATCCATGACTATTTGGGAAGCTTTTCTCACCCCAAGGCTATTTTATCACCGACTTCGACCCTCCAAGGGCCAATGTGTTCTCCTTTGCTACCAACCAAATCTGGTATCGAGACAGTTTGGATTAGTTCAGATGAAACCCAAATGCCTGTATGACAAGAGGAACCACATGTGTCTATACACTTTACACCTAACTGAGGAAGAGTGTGAATCCAAAATTGCCAGATACGCTGGTGTTACCAATCTTTCTCCTATTTCTTTCGAACCTGCCCTTTATTCTACTCCAGATTTCCATCAATGGTGGACAGATTACTACACCACACAAATCTTACTTTACTGAGAGCCTTACTCGAGAACTAACCGCAGCTTTTGCTGATGTGCAGGAAAACTTTCACAAAGGTACTTCGACTCATATTAAAGAAATCCAAGCCTTTCAAAAATTCTTTGAGACTATCTACAGGCCTGATGATCTTAGTCGGACCGTTCGTGAAGCTGCAGTCATTTTACGCAAAAAGTTTTCTGCTAAACTGGATAAGTTGAAACTGCCCTCGTTTGTTCGACTAGAACTGCGTTATGAAGTGGCTTTCAAACTTAATCCTCCAAAATTCCCTCCACTGCCAAGTGCTGATTTTGGTGTGGCTTTAAGCCCTCCTTTTCCAGACTGGTTCGTGTGTGGGAATGCCTTTAAAATTCTCCAGGAAAGTACTAAAAAACACGCTGAACGAGTGGTCCCGACTAAGCATACCCTGGATACTTTCAAAGGACATCTTCATATAGATCTTGAACATGTTCGTGTCTTGACTCCAATACCTGAAGGTTTGGGTTTAGCCAATCTTTCAACTAACTTTCTTTTTCCGCTGAAATACTGATTCCAGTTTTAACTACAGCCGTTACTCGAAAGAAAAAGATCAAAGAAGCCTCTGCACAGAAGGATTCCGGGGCTTCGAAGAGCAACAAAACAAGTGGGAGTGATTCTATCACGACCAGCAAGAAACCCACGGTACATATGCATTTTATATTCCAACTTGTATATTTCTGTGAATAGTACTTACTTTGCTCAATTTATATTTTTCAGACTTCGAAACCTCCGGTACATTCGAAGCGAAAAGCTTCTCAAATAGTTGTTTCAGATGATGAAGACAAATCTCCTCCTCGTACTAGGCAAGGACATAATAAAAGACAGAAGGTTGTCACTCCATTAGGCAAAGAAAAGGGATCTGGTTCTTCGAAGATTACTTCGCCGAGTGATAAAGTGTCTTCTGAAAAGTCACCCTTAAAGGCCGCTAGTAATGTCCTCGTTGTGGAGAGTCACAACTCAAGTCGAGACAATATTCCAGCCAAGGTATTTGAATTTCATAACATAATCATTTCTGTAAATTTTAACGTAAATGATCAAGTTGACATTTTACCTTGTAACTGTAGGACGATGCTGGCATAGCTACTTCCGATCTTAAGGCTTTCGATCTCACCATTGACTTTGATAATCTCCAAAGTAAGCGTATGTTCTTCTTTATGACGAATAGATTTTTTCCAACCGTTCCAACATGATTAATTCAAAAAAAATTTTGACGCAGATCTTTCTCAACACCAATCTCACGTGCTTTCCCCAGTCCTCGAAGATACTCAGCCCCTTGCAACTATCATTCCTACTGCGGCAGTTGAAGAAAGCCATTCAACTGATGATTCTCTTCCTACTCACACGAACGACAATATGGGAGAAGATCGTCAGGGTTCAGGTAGCGACAATGTAGCTGAACAACCAACTGGTAGTGAATATACTGTGTCTGAACAAAATGCTATGGAGGAAACCTCCAAATTGGCCACAACCAATCTTCACGAAACTTCGACCTTCGAGACCGTAGTTACTTTTGGAACTACTTCGACGCCTGCCCCAGCAAAGCCTACCCCTTCAGAATTGGAGAAACTCAAGCAAACTGATCCTCCCAGCTTTCTCAAGGCCATGATGAATATTGATAACATTTCGCCCTCTGAGCTCGAAACTTCTCCAGCTGTTCAGACAGAATCTGGTGACCAAGAGGATACTTCTGGTCTTCTTCATCAAATAAAGGAAAAGTTCTTCGAAACCAACCTTGTCGAAGTTCTAAGCAAGAATCCTACCAAATGTCATAGCTTGAACCAACTTTTGAAGAAGGTGGATCTATTTCTGGTCTCAAAAGAAGTCTCGAAGGTGATTGTATTGCTGAGTTCTCTAATCGAACAACTTCAGTCTGACATTCTTCGAAAGCAAAATGTTGACGAACAACTCACTACGAAGATGGATTCTCATAGTTCTTCATGGAAAGCTGCTACTGATGCAACCAAGAAAGGTGACACCCTTAAGCTTAAACGTTTGAAGAATCAGGAAGCGTATGACGAATGCGAGAAGAATATAAAATCCTGGAAACAGGAAATTAAAATGCTCGAAGAGAAGGTAAAGGAGGCTGAGTCTCGTCAAGCAACAATTCAGCAAACCAATCAGCAGGAATTAACTGAAGTGGCGCAGTCAGGGATCCAACACTTCGAGGCTGCACAGAAGCTAGTGCCAAAAATTGAAGAACTAAAGAGACAACGGGCATTGCTTGATCTTCGTATGTCTTCATGGGAAACTCAGTATTCGAAGATAAAAGATAATCTTCCTAGGGATTTTAATTAGTCGCTTCGAACTTTGTACTCTCTTTTTGTGCTGCGTACTTATCTTTTCTTTGTTTTGTAATCAGTTTCTCCAAGAATCTATATACGTGCAACTTTATCTTTCAATCTACCCACTTATTTCATTTTGCAATGGTCATGAGTAGCACTCTAGCAATTCTTCAAAGCTTGCCAAAATATATTTTTATTGCCACTGTAATTTTAATAAATGTAACCACGTGACCTGACTATCCTTCGCAACCCTTTAAGCCTAGAATTGACGTTTCTACTCCCTTAGCCGTAACCATCATTAAGTGATGACGTCACTTTCTTCAAAACGTCTCTTTGAGACCTATGTGCACCAGTTATTCATGATTACATCTCAACTTCCAAGGGCGGGAAACGGCGGAAGCTATAACTTCTCTTTGGAGTACCAAACGCAGTCTAATCAATCATTAAAATTGAACCGTTCCTTTATTGCCCCAGGTCTATATAAAGGATTAGCATTATACTTCTCTCTTCACGCTTGCTTCAAAACTCTTGTCTAAAACTTCGTTTCTCTTCTTGCATTCTCTCAAACACAGAGTCAGAAAAAACCTTTTTCAAAATTTTCTTCTCCACATGGCACTACCCCTCACTTACAATAACATTAGGGCTTGCATAAAAAAGGAGTTCAAAATCTCTGAAGAAGAACTTGAGGAAAACTTCATAAGCATCAGTGCCCTTTTTGCTAACCAAGAACTTGATTTCTACTATGAAATCCTAGAGGGATCTGTTTATCCCAACATGTTAGCAGACTTTTGGATGTTTGCGTCTCTACGCATAGATCCGGAAGGTAGAACCACTATAGTCTCTGAGGTTCGAAGTGCCCACATTAGTATCACTCCCTCCACCATCTCTAACCTGATAAGATGTAATAACTCTGGGGAGACTTTTGATGACAATAGCTTCAACATGACCACTCATCTTCTGTTGAGGACTCTTATGGACAACGACCCTTTCAGCGCCAAGGTCATTAGGGTTTGGCACCAACTCCTCGTGGGCAACTTTCATCCACGAAACCATGATCAAAATAGCATCATGGTGGAGGATTTGGAATTTATCCTCTGTGCCCTCCATGGGAAGAAAATCAACTTTCCTTTAATGATTTTCAAAGGACTTGTTGAAGCGGTTTCTATGGCTGCTGCTCGTCAAGGGGTCGTAACGTGTCTTCCATATGGAAGGCTCTTATCTTACATATTCCTCAAAAAGGGAATAGTAAGTAGGATGCGTAACTCTGGATCCATGGACATGTTCGAGGCGGAAAGCTTGCCCATGTTGCCCCTAGAGAGTTTAGATCAAAGGATTAACTAGGAGGTGGGTTGTTTTAGGCTTTATGTTTTGGACTTTGTAACCTTCAATGTTTTGGGAACCACCTTTTCTGTAATGAATGTACTCCTTTGATATTAATGGAAAATATTTTGAAGTTTTTTTTTGTCTTCTTACTTTATTTGCCATGCATGTTTGTTTGAACACAAAGCCATTTTGGTGTTAGTTCAACCATTTTGGCTTACGTAGTACACCTCAATATCTATGTTTTTGCAATCTTTACTTCGTGCATGCTTGGCTTGTATCTCTTCAGATACTTCCCATTTACTCTTAAGATCATGCGATCTTCTGCTAACTCTTCTATCTCGTAAGCGTTATTTGAGAACACTTTCAAGATTCGAAAGGGTCCCTCCCAGTGTGGGGACCATTTACCAAGTGCCTGATTCTTTCGATCTATAGGTAAAATAACTTTCCAAACTAAGTCATTATTGATAAACGTTTTATCTTTCACCTTTTTGTTGTATGCTCTGGACACCCTTTCTTTTTGTCTTTTTATCATCTCCAACGCTCGAAGTCTGTCTTCGTCCAAGTCTACTAATTCATTCATTATCAATTCCCAGTACATGTTTGGAGGGATTTCTGCCTGCCTTTGTATCCGAACTGACTGCAAATATATCTCGACTGGGAGTACTGCGTCATGTCCAAATGTCAGTTGGAAAGGCGTAGTGTTTGTAGCTTCTTTTGGAGATGTTCGACAAGCCCAAAGTGCTTGGTCCAAGATTTTGTGCCAACTCTTATGCTTTTTCCCTACATGTTTCTTTATGAGACCAATTATTATCTTATTTGCTGCTTCGACTTGTCCATTTGCCTGAACATAGCAAGGTGTAGAAGTAAGCAACTTGAACCCCATTTCTTTGGAGAAGTCTTGCATCTTTCGCCCAGTGAACACTGATCCTTGATCTGTGGTTATACTTTCTGGGATTCCAAACCTGTATATGATGTGTTTTTGAATAAACTCAATCACAACCTCTTGGTCCACATTCGCCAGTGGTATCGCTTCGACCCATTTTATGAAGTAGTCTATTCCTACCAGTATGTATCTTTGACCCTTAGAGGATTTAGGGTGAATTTCTCCAATTAAGTCTAGTGCCCAGCCTCTCAAAGGCCATGGTTTTATTATTGAACTTAACTCATTCGCTGGAGCGTGTTGAATACCTGCATGTTCTTGACATTCTTGACACCCTTTTGCAAATTCTATGCAGTCTTTTAACATAGAAGGCCAATACATTCCATATCGAAACAGAAGCCATTTCATTTTTTTCCCCGCTTGATGTGCACCACACGCTCCACTGTGTACATTTGAGAGAGCCAAATATGCTTCTGCTTCACCCAGACATTTCAACAATACTCCTTCAGGAGTTTTCTTGAACAATTCGTTCCCCATCAGGAAATATGATAAGGCTCTATACTTCACCTTTCTATCCGTGTCTGTCGAAGGATCTTTTAGATAGTTCACAATTGGACTCCTCCAATCTGTGTCTGCTAAAGAGTCTATATTTAATTCTTCAAACTCCTCTTTGCTGGCAAAACGTAATTGAGAATTCTCCAGGTCACTTGGGGAAAGCTTGGTAGCCATTGCTTTTCCTCTTACTTCGATCAGTTCCTCTAATTTCTCTTTTGATACCCTGTATCCTGAGGCTAACTATGCCAGATCATTTGCTTCTTGATTCATGGTCCTTGAGACGTGATTTAACTCCACATATTAAAATTTTTTAAGCAACCTATTTGCTATGACGAAGTACATGATCAAGTTTTCTTTGATGCATTTGTACTCCTTCGTCAGTTGTTTAATCACTAGTTCGGAGTCTCCTTTAATTTCGACTCTGGTTGCCCCCAATTCTAATAAAGCTTCAAGTCCAGCAATCAGTGCTTCATATTCAGCTTCATTATTGGAGCATAAGGGACCTTCAATCTTGTACTTGAGCTTTGTTGGAATTCCATCAGGAGAAATTATCAATATTCCAACACCAGTTCCCTCTCTATGAGTCGAACCATCGAAGTATAGCTTCCAAGGCTTCAAATCTGAATATTGTTGAGGGCTCTCAACTACTGCATGGTCAACAATGAAATCTGATACAATCTGACCTTTCATTGCCTTAAGAGGTTGAAATATCAGTGAGTACTCAGTAAGGGCTAAAGCCCATTTGCCAATTCGACTATGCAATATTGGCTTTGATAGCATATGTTTGATAACATCACAATGAGACAAAACATAAACATCAACTGGCTTTATATAATACTTAAGTTTGATACAAGAGAAATATAAACAAATGCAGAGTTTTTCTATTGCGCTATACCTAGTCTCTGCATCATTGAGTACTCTACTTAAATAATAAATGGCTCTTTCGATGCCATTTTCATCTTCTTGCGCTAACATGCTGCCTATTGTATTATCTGAAGCCGAAATATACAGGCGCATGTGTTTCTTCCCATTTGGGGGAGACAAAATTGGTGGATGGATCAAGTATTGCTTGATTTTATCAAAAGCTTCTTGATGTTCAGCACGCCATTCGAACTTTCCTTGCTTGAGTCGAAGTAGAGGAGAGAAAGCTTGCGTGCGTCCACTCAGATTAGAGTAAATCTTCTCAAGAAGTTTATCTTCCCTAGTAAGGACTGCAGTTCTTTCTTCGTGGATGGAGGCTTAGTTTCCATAATAGCCTTCGTTTTATTCTAGTTAATTTCTATTCCCTTTTTATGGACTACGAAGCCCAGGAAATCTCCAGCCTGCACAAAGAAAGCACATTTAAGGGGGTTCATCTTTAAACCATGTTTTCTCATTATTTCGAATGATTGGCTTTGATGATCAAGATGATCGTAATCTGAAACAGATTTCACAACGATGTCATATATGTATACTTGCATGAATGTTTCTATAAAATCATGGAATATAGAATTCATTGCTCTTTGATAGGTTGCCCCAGCATTTTTTAAACCGAAAGGCATTACAACCCACTCATAGGTGCCTATTGCCCCTGGGCAACGAAAAGCCATTTTAGACACATCTTCTTCTGCAATGAAGATCTGATTATACCCAGAATATCCATCCAACATACTTAGGTATTCAAAGCCTGCGGCTGAATCTACTAGCATTTCTGCCACAGGCATGGGATATTCATCCTTAGGAGTTGCTGCACTCAGATCACGAAAATCTATGCATACTCTTAATGAACCATTCTTTTTTATAACAGGTACAATATTGGCAATCCATTCAACGTACCTTGTAGTTTGGATGAACTTGCAACGTAGAAGCCTTTCGACCTCTGCTTTAATCTTTGAATGAATCTCTGGCGCGATCCTTCTAGGAGTCTGCTTTATGGGCTTCTTCCCTTCCTTTATTGGCAACTTTAGTTCGACCAGGTCTCTTCCTAAACCAGGCATCTCGTCATAGTCCCAAGAGAAACAATCTTTATTTTCTTTTAACAACTTGATGACTCTTGATTTCAACGCTGGGTCTAATTTCGCACGGACGTATGTTATCCTCTTTCGATCTTCGTCTCCAAGATTTAATTCTTCGAGTGGATCTTGGGCTAACATTTTTATGTTTGATGCCATTGGGTCCTTCTCGAATCCCAAGGGTTCTTCGTCGTAGATTGCGTCTAGCCTTTGACTCGATTCCTTCTCCTGAGATTTCTTCGACTCGAACTGGATCTTCAGGGGGTTGAGGGATCATATGTATTCCCGGATCTGTCGTATCTTCCTTTCTTGGAACTGCATTAACCATCATGTTTGATAATTCGGCTTCGAGAGCCGTCTTACTTTTGTTCTCGGCTATATAAGCCGAAATCTTTTTGAAGAATGAAGACTCAGACATCATCAACGTCATCATCCCAGCCTGTTGGCCGTATTGTTGGATAATGCTCTATTGGTGCGGTATCTTCTGGGCCGTCCATTATCTCCCTATTCCACTGAAATCCATTTGGGTGCAAACACAAGTAATACAATGCATTCTTGTTTGGGGTGTATATATCTTCCGCAGCATGGCAAGGTCCTATGTTTGCCAAGTTCTTATCGAAGTTAGTTTTATTAACTTGATTAACTTCAGCCATGTAATAACTCTGATCCCCTTTGATGTTCTCTACTATACCATCTTCCCTCCAAATGGTTAACCTTTGATGCATTGTCGAAGGCACAACAGCAACTCCATGGATCCATTCCCTTCCGAGCAAGAGGTTATAATTTGCTTTTGCTGGTATAACCATAAACATAGTTGGCCTCGTGACTGAACCCACTGTTAGATTTACTTGGACAACTCCAAAGGTTTGCCCTATTTTGCCTTCGTAGTTAGACAAGACCAAGTTATGTGGCCTTATGTCAGTATCAAACATACCAATTCTTTTCAGCATGTATTGGGGCATTAGGTTTACTGCTGCCCTCCATCTACCAGGACTTTATTAATGCCAACATTTTCAATCTTAGCCCTAATGTAGAGTGGTTTCAGATGATTTCGCATACCTTCATCAGGCCTCTTGAAGAAAGCATTCTGCTCTTCAACTGCACCATTGTTCAGCACATAGTAACACACAGGTCTGTGTTTTGCCATCTCTTTGACGTCAGCCTCCTCACAATCTTCAACTTCGGTTTCTTGATTAAACTCATGAGGGAGTAGAGAAACAACATTGCAGTTGAGGTTTATAGATGATACCCCATCAGAGTCAAAATCATTTGTCATTCTATCATCCTCTTTCCAAGGGCTGGAATGCATCTTTTCCTCTTCTTTCTCATTTTCAGAATCAAACAATTTGCGTTCCACTGGAGGTTTGCTTGACCTTGCCCCCTGGGTTGGGACTTGGTTGCTACTAGATTCTCCGATTTCCCTTGGTTTATATTCCCTCTGAGCCTTCTTCATCCTCTGGTGTCTTCTCCATTGGGATCTGGACATAGGATTTTTGCCTTTGTAGTTCTCCATGTAACGCCCGAAAATCTAATTATTCGCTTAATCTAGACGTTCGGAGTGTTTAGTGAAGTTTTCGTATTTGGAGACGATTTAGTCGGTATTAGTTCGGGATAGCGGATTGATATTTAATCAAGAGTTTTGATATTTTCAGTATTAGAAATATTATTGTAATAATATTTGAAGTTTTGGGAATTTTCTGAGTAATTAAGATTAGACCGGAAATATGATATATTGGTCGAATTTGGATTGTCGGTGTTATTTTAAGAAGCGTATTTGAATTTATTAAGTTAAAAGTCGGATTTTAGTCGGACGGTCGAAGAATAATATTAAGAGTAATATTATTTACAAGTCGGAATTTATTATATTGTTAGAATATTAACGAAAGTGATATTTTGATTTAATTGGAGTTATTGGACTTATTGGGCCTAAAATTGGTTGTGAAGAGGAAGTGTTAACTAAGCCCAATTGAAATAACAAAATTAGGGTTTTAGAGATATGAAGTGTAGTGTTATCATTGTGGGAGAAAACAAAGGATTGAAGAGAAAGAGGCAAGTCTTGGAGAAGAGGAATGAGCTTGAAGATTTCCATTCATGGTGCCCAACCGGAAGCTTCACATTGAATAAGGTAAGGGTGGGGTTCTCTTCCTATAATAGGGCTTATGAAACCTTGTATGTTGGGGATTAGGGATTTAAGTTGTGATTTTTGATATGATAAATTGTTACGGAGATTTGAAATTCTGCTTGTTTGTTGTTGTTTGTATTAATAATGGTATGATGCTGAATTTGTAAGTTGATGTTATAAACGTAGACTAGGTATTGAAATATAATATATAAGGGAGAGCCATGATGGTCGACAAAAGAATGCACGGCATCTGGCATGCTTGGCTGACCCATTAAGCTACACTATTATCTTTTCGTTTTTTTATGAAATTTTAATGTGTGTTGTATACTGTTTTTCCTTGTTTTCCCATACATGAGTGTGTGATTCTGTTTTTGGTTGCCTGCCCCTGTTAGCTTGTTTCCTTTTTCACAATGAGATGATGGAGTCATAGAGTGGAGACATGGGTCTCTAAATAGAGAGAAAGGCGTCTCACTCTCACCATGATAACATATACCATGTGCATCCATGGCTTTTTCCTTGTTCCTTCTTCATTTCTTTTAATGGCCTATATAAGAGAAATAGAACTATGATTATGAAAGGATATATAATTAAAACAGTAAAAAAAAATAGTATGTAACAGTTATGGAATTTTATGAAATACAAGACAATCCCGTTTGATCGAAATAGTTGAATTAAGCGGTATAACTAGTTGTCCGGAATTTGATGAAAATTTACGTAGTAGCTAAGTTTAATTAGTACATTAACGTGGTGGTGTTATTTTGTCTAAATTGTGATATTAATCGGTCGATTAAATTAATGGTTGAATTAATCTCAATTAGTCTATTTAATTTAAAAACACTTACACCTAGATTAATTATTCGGTTTGTCGGTAAATAACGGTATCTTGAGAATTTAACCGAACGAATCGAATAACCGGTAAAGAATAGAGTTGTATCCAAACTAATCGGTTGAGTTATGTTTTGTGACTTGGGAGTATAACCCAAAAATTCGTAAAGTCGTGAATATTAAGGATTTAACCGGAAATTAGATAACCGGTAGTGACGCGGGATGTATCCGATTAATTAGAGAATATTAGGTGAATAATTTTGGTTAGTTGATAGTGGATTAGTGAGTTAATTAGAAGACTAATTTATAGAGGATTATGAGACTAATTTAAATTGACTTAATGAGTCGAATTGTTGTGATATACCGAAATATGACGATGTTTGTGATGATTGATAATATGTGATGTTGTATATATTTGTGATGATAATTTTGTGACTAAGTGAAGATGAAATATTATGGTGACGTGAATTACCTCGTTTAATGGTAATTGATTGTGATATAGGCTTATGCCTCGTGACGATATGTGATTGTGATGAGTATGTTGTGTTGTCTTGTTTGTCGAGTCACATTTCATATGCATACTCTGTGACGGCCTGGATTGACAAACTAGTGACGAAGGCTTATGCCTTGTGCCTCTGAATTGGGCAATTGGTGACGGGGGCTGAAGCTCCGATTGGTACCACATGTATATGCACGAGTCGTGTCTCATGATGTCTTTTGTGATGTATATGCTGTGATGTTTGGTGATTTGATTTGCGACGTTTATGATACGATGACTGTGAATATATGTATGACTTATATGTGATGTTTGTGAATATGTGTATGACTTATATGCGATGTTTGTAAATACATGGGTGACTTATACGTGATGTTTTGTGATGTTGTGAAGTGTTATGATCTGGCTTACGAAGTAAATGAATGAGATATATGAATGATGTGAATGTGAAGTATTGTGACTTGTTGTGCGATGACAAGTATGCGAGATTTATGAATTGTGAAAGTATGATGTGTATGGTAACTGTTGATACTTGCGATGTGATAACTATATATGCCTGGATCCAAATATACAATTTATCATGCGCTCACTTATATGATTTGATATCTCACCCTTTTCTCTTGTTCGCCGTTGCCTTTATATTGGTAACGTGCAGGTGTTCGAGTATGAAGATTTAGTTGTTGTTAATCGAGTCGGTTGTCGCTCTGATACGTAGCACTCGGGGGATGATTTATGATGTTTAGGATTGTTGTTGTTTATTATTTTACCTTAGCTGAATAAGATGTTATTGATTTAAAGATTGAGAACTATGAGTCTGCCATGTTCTAATAAAAGAAGCTACTTTGTTTTGAAAAGTATTATATGCTGAGTATTTGTTTAATTGATCAAAGAATGTGCTATGTATCCGTTAATGCAATTAAGTGATTTATTGTGAAATGAATATGTGACGCCTCATTTGTTTGTTGAGAAATTTTGAAACTCTGATTCTTTCATACAATTGTCGGGTAGAAATGGGGTGTTACATTAGTGGTATCAGAGCAGGTCGGTCTGTCCGGCCAATGTTGTCTAATTGTTCTCTATTCCTTGGTACGCGATGAGTGTGTGAACATTGTCGGTACTTGTTTGTTTTGATTTCAGGAATTGGTTTGACGATAAGTGGGGGAGAAGCCTTGCTTATCGAAGAGGTTTCTGTTGTAAGAGATAGTCTGGTATGCTGTCGGTAAGCGACGATGCAAGTGCTGTTGAGAGTTTTGGATGTTACCCGGATTTGAAGGCGACGTGAAGTTAAGAATGATTTTGGGAAGCAAAATTTAGAGAGCTGCGTTGTTCAGCACGGTTGAGGACTGTGAAGTTGTCGATGCGAGTAACCTTTGCGTGAGATGCCTATGTTTGAAAAGTGATAGAGTAATGAAGTTGCAGTGGAATTTATGTTGAACTCGCATAAGTGATTGTCGGATGTAGTCGATGCGTGAAGTGTTATGAATCGTGAGTTCGAGTTGGAAACTTGAAGATGCGCGTAGCTTGAGTTTCGAATGTCCGATTTAAACTCCGATGGAAGTGCCAAACCAATGACGAGACGAATTTTGTTATAAGGACGGTTATTACCACCAATGTCCGAAGCGAGTTTGAGCAGAGCTTGTTATTGATGATTAAGACGAGATTGTGAGATGTTCGATATTAGGGGTGATTTGAGCGCCAATGAATTTTGAGGAAGAGTGAAGCAGTAGTGCAAGAGACTCAGACTTTGGGGCGATTGAAGTTACATATGAGATACCGAGGTGACGGCGGATATACAAGAAAAATTGTAGATGATTTTTTCACCAATTTGACGCGAGTAGGATCTCCGTAAGCAGGTCGCAGAAAATTCAGAATCATTGTGAAACTTTAAAAATTCATAACTTGAGTTCCGGATATCCGATTTGAGCTCCGTTTGAAGCGTCAGAAAGATAATGAGATGAATTGTGAAGTACGAGTATAGAAGTAATTTTGGAGATGGAAAGATGTTTGACGATTGTGTGATGCTAAGTGACTACGAGGCGGATTTTATAATCTGTTTGAATGTCGGTGTCTTATCGACAAGATCGAACGAGTAGGAGGTTGCGGGAGTTGTGAAAAACCCAAGGTGAATCATTGGATTATGACGTGTTAATGGATTTGAGTGAAAATTCGGAGATGCCGCTATTACGAAGTAACGACGGTTTATACTCCACTATGGTTGTCGAATACTAATTGACAAATTGGGGAACTGATCACCCTCAATCCATTGTTAATGGTAGACGAAAATCGTGTTGGATGTTATAGCTTTGTCTTGCTATCTTAATAGCGGGGAAAGAGCATCGATGTTGTATAGCGAAGGTAGTCGTTCACCAGTTTGTTTAACTTGATGAGAGGAGTGGTTGAGTAAGAGTTTGACGAAGTGAACAATTTGGGGTAGTGAGTTTTGTGCAAGCGAATGTCACAAAAAGGGAAAGATTTGGAATTAACAGTGAAATAACGATGTGAAAATGAGTATTAAGGAAAGTTTGCGTTGGATTGAAAAATTTGTGAACCATACAGTTGACGGAGTTTTAACAAGGCAGTGACTTAAAGAAGAATTATCAGAGTTACGCAGCGGAAGCATTGCGTTGCACTGTTGTTATACGACTTGTAAGAAGTGAAGGACGATATGTCAGAAGACTGTGAAGTAGAGTTATCTTGATGTTTGGATTGATAGACTATTGGAATAAGCGCGATGAGTCAGGATGCTGCATTGGGTAGTAGATTATTGTGAATCTGGTAAGAATAGATATGTGTTTGTGTTATTGTGGAATCGTTGTTGTGACGAAGAAGTAGTGATTGAAGTGTTACAAAACGTGATTTGGATATTTGAGAATTGGATACGAGATTTGGTTGCGATGGTGTTGTCAAGTAGATTTTTGAGGACGAAAATATTCTAAGTGGGGGAGAGTTGTAACGCCCGAAAATTTAATTATTCGCTTAATCTAGACGTTCGGAGTGTTTAGTGAAGTTTTCGTATTTTGAGACGATTTAGTCGGTATTAGTTTGGGATAGCGGATTGATATTTAATCAAGAGTTTTGATATTTTCAGTATTAGAAATATTATTGTAATAATATTTGAAGTTTTGGGAATTTTCTGAGTAATTAAGATTAGACCTGAAATATGATATATTGGTCAAATTTGGATTGTCGGTGTTATTTTAAGAAGCGTATTTGAATTTATTAAGTTAAAAGTCAGATTTTAGTCGGACGGTCGAAGAATAATATTAAGAGTAATATTATTTACAAGTCGGAATTTATTATATTGTTAGAATATTAACGAAAGTGATATTTTGATTTAATTGGAGTTATTAGACTTATTGGGCCTAAAATTGGTTGTGAAGAGGAAGTGTTAACTAAGCCCAATTGAAATAACAAAATTAGGGTTTTAGAGATATGAAGTGTAGTGTTATCATTGTGGGAGAAAACAAAGGATTGAAGAGAAAGAGGCAAGTCTTGGAGAAGAGGAATGAGCTTGAAGATTTCCATTCATGGTGCCCAACCGGAAGCTTCACATTGAATAAGGTAAGGGTGGGGTTCTCTTCCTATAATAGGGCTTATGAAACCTTGTATGTTGGGGATTAGGGATTTCAGTTGTGATTTTTGATATGATAAATTGTTACGGAGATTTGAAATTCTGCTTGTTTGTTGCTGTTTGTATTAATAATGGTATGATGCTGAATTTGTAAGCTGATGTTATAAACGGAGACTAGGTATTGAAATATAATATATAAGGGAGAGCCATGATGGTCGACAAAAGAATGCACGGCATCTGGCATGCTTGGCTGACCCATTAAGCTACACTATTATCTTTTCGTTTTTTTATGAAATTTTAATGTGTGCTGTATACTGTTTTTCCTTGTTTTCCCATACATGAGCGTGTGATTCTGTTTTTGGTTGCCTGCCCCTGTTAGCTTGTTTCCTTTTTCACAATGAGATGATGGAGTGATAGAGTGGAGACATGGGTCTCTAAATAGAGAGAAAGGCGTCTCACTCTCACCATATATGATAACATATACCATGTGCATCCATGGCTTTTTCCTTGTTCCTTCTTCATTTCTTTTAATTGCCTATATAAGAGAAATAGAACTATGATTATGAAAGGATATATAATTAAAACAGTAAAAAAAATAGTATGTAACAGTTATGGAATTTTATGAAATACAAGACAATCCCGTTTGATCTAAATAGTTGAATTAAGCGGTATAACTAGTTGTCCGGAATTTGATGAAAATTTACGTAGTAGCTAAGTTTAATTAGTACATTAACGTGGTGGTGTTATTTTGTCTAAATTGTGATATTAATCGGTCGATTAAATTAATGGTTGAATTAATCTCATTTAGTCTATTTAATTTAAAAACACTTACACTTAGATTAATTATTCGGTTTGTCGATAAATAACGGTATCTTGAGAATTTAACCGAACGAATCGAATAACCGGTAAAGAATAGAATTGTATCCGAACTAATCGGTTGAGTTATGTTTTGTGACTTGGGAGTATAACCCAAAAATTCGTAAAGTCGTGAATATTGAGGATTTAACCGGAAATTAGATAACTGGTAGTGACGCGGGATGTATCCGATTAATTAGAGAATATTAGGTGAATAATTTTGGTTAGTTGATAGTGGATTAGTGAGTTAATTAGAAGACTAATTTATAGAGGATTATGAGACTAATTTAAATTGACTTAATGAGTCGAATTGTTGTGATATACCGAAATATGACGATGTTTGTGATGATTGATAATATGTGATGTTGTATATATTTGTGATGATAATTTTGTGACTAAGTGAAGATGAAATATTATGGTGACGTGAATTACCTCGTTTAATGGTAATTGATTGTGATATAGGCTTATGCCTCGTGACGATATGTGATTGTGATGAGTATGTTGTGTTGTCTTGTTTGTCGAGTCACATTTTATATGCATACTCTGTGACGGCCTGGATTGGCAAACTAGTGACGAAGGCTTATGCCTTGTGCCTCTGAATTGGGCAATTGGTGACGGGGGCTGAAGCTCCGATTGGTACCACATGCATATGCACGAGTCGTGTCTCATGATGTCTTTTGTGATGTATATGCTGTAATGTTTGGTGATTTGATTTGCGACGTTTATGATACGATGACTGTGAATATATGTATGACTTATATGTGATGTTTGTGAATATGTGTATGACTTATATGCGATGTTTGTAAATACATGGGTGACTTATACGTGATGTTTTGTGATGTTGTGAAGTGTTATGATCTGGCTTACGAAGTAAATGAATGAGATATATGAATGATGTGAATGTGAAGTATTGTGACTTGTTGTGCAATGACAAGTATGCGAGATTTATGAATTGTGAAAGTATGATGTGTATGGTAACTGTTGATACTTGCGATGTGATAACTATATATGCCTGGATCCAAATATACAATTTATCATGCGCTCACTTATATGATTTGATATCTCACCCTTTTCTCTTGTTCGCCGTTGCCTTTATATTGGTAACGTGCTGGTGTTCGAGTATGAAGATTTAGTTGTTGTTAATCGGGTCGGTTGTCGCTCTAATACGTAGCACTCGGGGGATGATTTATGATGTTTAGGATTGTTGTTGTTTATTATTTTACCTTAGCTGAATAAGATGTTATTGATTTAAAGATTGAGAACTATGAGTCTGCCATGTTCTAATAAAAGAAGCTACTTTGTTTTGAAAAGTATTATATGCTGAGTATTTGTTTAATTGATCAAAGAATGTGCTATGTATCCGTTAATGCAATTAAGTGATTTATTGTGAAATGAATATGTGACGCCTCATTTGTTTGTTGAGAAATTTTGAAACTCTGATTCTTTCATACAATTGTCGGGTAGAAATGGGGTGTTACACTCCAACCTGTACATCTCTCGATTTGAGGTTTGGAATTGTTCCTATACGCCATTGCAGTCCTTCCCCCTTGGTCCCAACTTCTCCATTTGTTGGTCCTTGCACCAGCTTGCATCCATCTGTCCCTAGGTACGTCCGCATGGACCTTGAATGTGACTCTTTGAGCTCTAGGATGTGGGCTGTCAGGTCTCTTCGATGGAGTCCATATATCGAAACCATACAGGTTGGGACGATGTCCCTGAGTTTCTCTACCCATATAGCAATACACCCTTTCGAATGACCGTGCCTGGATTTTGTCATAGACTGCTCCACATTTGGGACATAGTGCGATTTCAGTGCTTTCTCTGTGGCATTTGACCAGGAAACCCACCAAGCTTTCTTCCATCTTTGGGTATACCTTTAGCAAAGGATTTCCACCTCTCCATGGTTGTTCCAATCTTTCTCGCAGGGCCCTTTCGAAGTTAGCCTGGACCCTTCGATTCAGCATGATCGAACACCTTGGACACATCCATTGTTTTCCGCCTGTCTTTTCATGGCAATTCCAGAGATAATCTTTCAGGGTTTCTCCTCTTGGTGGAGTTTCAATATTTCCCTTTTGCCTTGTCAACCATTTTTCTAGTTCGTCTATTTCAGACAAAGGTCGTCTGACATTGACCATGTTAACAACTGCTGGGGGCTTCAGAAATCTGAATTTGTTGAAGTTTCGCCCTGAGGTCTTCAGTGGTCCCACTGGTTTCTTCTTTCAAAACTTCAATCATCTCTGCATTGGAGGATTCTTCAACATCAGTATTGAAGACTGCATTGTCATTTAGGCCTTCAGTAGCCTGCTTTCCAGTTGACATCATTTCTGGTTCAACAACTTCGACTTCAGACACCTCTACCATGTTGACATCAAGTGGTTCACACAGGTTAGTGTCAGCAATGTTCAAGGGGTTTGTGTCGACCTTCATGTGGCTCTTGGCCTTATCAGCAAATTTCAAACGTCTATCTCTAATAGCATTCTGAATTAGATCCCTGAAAAGAAAACATTGTGAGGTTTTATGGCCTAAAAAACCATGATATTTACAAAAGCTTCTCTTCTTCCGTTGTTCCAACGGAGGAATTTTGGAATTAAGAGGCACTATCATTTGGCCATCTTTCACTAGTAAATCAAATATTTCGTCACACTTAGTGACATCAAATGTATAAGTTTTCTTAGGAAATCTATCGCTCTTATCATTCTCTACTGGATTTTTTCCATTAGCAGGGGTAAGTAATTTGCAAGCATAAGGTGGTGCTTCTTTTAGTTCGGCTAGATCTATTTCGACCTCCTCTACGCTGTATGAGTCTTCGAAAGATTCGCTGTCAACGTCTTCTGCTTCAACGTACGCCACCCTTTCTTTCTTGTAGCCCTTGTTTGCCCTAGCCTTTTCTGCTTTTAAGCGTTCGACCTGTTGAACCCTGTCTGCCAACTGGGCCATATCCCTTAGGTATTGAGTATCCAGTTTCATTCTAATTGAATAATCTAAACCACCGGCAGCCATTTCGACTAGTTCATGTTCTGGGACAGTCGTGAAACATCTTGACTTTAACAAATGGAACCTATTTAGGTACTCGTCTATAGGTTCTGTGAACTTCCTCTCGAGGCTAGCCAATTCTTTCAGACTTATCTTGGTTTGACCCATGTAGAATTGTTCATGGAATAATCTTTCCAAGTTTACCCAAGCATCTATCGAATTTGGGGGTAAGGTAGTGAACCAAACAAAAGCATTTTTTGTCAGCGAACTAGGGAAGTATTTAATCCTTAAATATTCGTTCCCTGCTAAATCTCCTGCTTCTGTCAGATACCTGGCAATATGTTCCACCGTTGATTCACTAGTGTCCCCTGAAAACTTTGTGAACTTGGGTACTTTGGTCCCTCTTGGTAATTTTGTTTGCATAATATAATCCGATATAGGGGATGTATAATTTGGACGTCGAAGTCCAGTATTGAGGCCATTATTGGCCATAACTCTCTCTATCATGGCAGTTAGGTTATTTTCAGTGGCCAGGTTTTCTCTTCTGACTCTTTGAACTACTTCGTCCGGGTGTTCGTGCCTACCTACTACCCTTAATCTGGGTCTCTCTTCCTCAAACTCCTGCTGGATAGGAACAACTCTTTGATTCGAAGCCTCTAAATCTATTACCCGGTTCCTTTCGATCGTTGTTGTTCTTTGTGGGGGAATCACGCCAGCAGTGGTTGCACTAGGCGGAGGAACCGCATTTTGGATACGTTCCAGAATGGGATCTCCTTCTCGATATGATGATTGATTGTTTCTTCGCTTGGGTGGTTGAACCCCCATGAACTCTGCCATTCGATTCATTTGGGATGATATCTTTTGAAAAGTTTCCACATTCTCCCGATTAGTATTAGCAATATTTGTTGCTAATGGATTTAAGATTGACGCTAATTCTTTGGCCAGGATTCCAAACATATCATGGTTACTTGCGTCCATCTCTTGTCGGAATGCTGCTTGATTGCTTGTGGTAAAATTGGGTATTTAGGCAGAGAAGCCAGTGTTCTGTGCGCTTCGACCTATCGAACCAGCATTCGGCGAAAATGTCGCTGGGTTAGTTGTAGTGTATGTAGGTCCTGCTCCTCGTGTACCTGTCATGTATGAATATGGCATTCCATATTGACTATTTGGTCTCCATTCGAATGCGAATGATCCTGGGGTAAATAACTGGTTTGCAGCATTTGTCGAGGCAAGTTGCATTTCACTCGCACTTTTGGATGGAGGCGCGATAGTTGATATTGAAACTGGAATAGTCCCTGTCGTTCCTGTATTATTTTCAGGTATAGCCTGGGAACTATCCATAGGTCTCGATCCAGTCGGACCCGGTATATCCTGCGCTCCTTGAGTAGAAGTCGAAACATGCGTAGAATTTGCCGCTCCTGTTCCTGAACCTTGTGGGGGATCTTGATCTCCCCCTGCACTGGTCGTAACGACCATTTTCTTGTTGTACCTTCGTTTGGGAATGGGTTGTGCACTGTTTGTTATTTTACCGTTCCTAAGGTTCATACAAGGTCTTGATATTTTCTAGACAAAACAAAATAATCGATTAATAACAATCTGCTTGACACTGTCCCACTGGGCGTGCCAATTTGTTTACGGTGATTTCCGGTAAACAACTGCTAGTCTTCTAAACTATAATAAATATGATTTGGTTACTCGCAGGATCGACTAGATTGATCCTAGGACATAGTCAAAAAGGTTGTTATTCATGATAGTTCGAATTATGTCTATGGTTGGTGTGTCTCGAAATAAGAAATACTTTAAATCAAAGAAATAAGGATTAGCAATCACTTTGTTAAACACGTAAATATAACATCAGCGAAGGGTAAGTTAAAGATAAAATATAAGACAAAACTGTAAAAGTGCAAGAATCTTAAAGTGCAGAAAAGTTAAATGCTTCGAAGATAAATAACATGAAAATAAAGAGTGCAGGAATGTAAATGGCAGAAAGTAAATGGAATGCAGTAATATCGAAAGATACTTGAATAAAGGAAAATACACATGTATTTAAAATGGTGTTGGTGTCATACGTACATTTCTCAGCGAACTCGTTCTCTTAACACTTGATACTTGAGTAATATGTGAGTGATTTGTACAAAATGAACACACGGAATCCTAATACTAAGACCCTTATTTATACAAAATTTGACCCTAACGGTCCTACACTAATCTGATGCCAAGTTACTTTTCGAGAATCCCTGGGATGCCATCTGTCTTTGTGCAGTTATATAAACTACTTAATCAGAATCGAGAATGCCACGAAAACACGCTAAGCTTCAGTGCTTCGCATATTTCGCAAAAACGTCTAAGTCCCAAAGAACACTCTTTTCGAATTTAGCTTCGGCGCTCACTATCTTTGTTCCAACTTAAACATCATTCTCGAAGCATGGCCATCAGTAGCCATTTTCTATCTTCAAAGATGGTCATCAGTAACCATCTCCTTCGAATTTCAGACCTTCGAAGGACATTCTTCCCAAACGAAATCTTCAGCTAACAATGTAATAAGAAACAAAATAGAAGACACTACTAAACCAATTTTTAGTAGTGTATCTGTGATTGTACATTTGTTTGTCAAACGAGCAATCATAGATGCACTATTCAAAATTTCTTCAGTAGAATCTTTTATTATGTTTCTTATTGAAATGAGAGTTAAAGGATTCGAGTCAAATGATGTCACTTTTTGCTCTATTTTAGCTCTATAATTGATGTATGTCAACAATCACTAACTTTGGAATACAAAACTCCAAACTATTGAATATCAAATTCAAAAATTGTCAACTACGCTGAATGATGGTTCTATTTCAGATAAATTGGGTGACAACCTTAATTTTTAAATATTCATGTTCGATATAATATTCTAAGTCTTTCTCAATGTGTCAGTCCATAACATAATTATCCATCTCCCAACTAGTAGATTGATTGAAGCTTTGTAGCACCAATTGATTGAATGTATGTTTGATGTCTTACATCTCCCGGTGTTCAACACCATTACATTTATTTTTTTAACTTATTTTTCAAATGATTTATTAATGTTAGCATATTGCATTTGATGTCCATGTCCGTGTCTGTTTTCTTGGGATACATTTCTCTTGTTACTTTCAAGTATTTTCCTTTTATTAAAGAAACGGAAAAAATGTATTGAATGATATTAGTTTGCTCCATTGATCGAGGTTCTTATTTCCATTGCACTACATTGAAATAAAGAAGCACAAGAAAGCTAAGAGTGTGTTTCTTTCAAAGTTTCTAACATTACAAGTGGACAGTGGTGTTAAAATCGAAACTTAATTTATAAAATTGTTAGAATCTACTACTAATAATTTAGCAAAATATGGGGTTTATAATGATGGCGCATACCAACTTTACAAAATGTCCCATAAGAATCATCACTCTTCTACTAATTGGTGCTAACGAAAATTTATTTTTAAATAATGATTTTTTTGTTCCCACTTGTATAAATATAAAAACTTCGTCAAAATGTGTATGTCTGATTTTTTTTACAAGAAAAAAAATTCTTGCTAGTTACACAAGGGAGCAGATATTTTTAAAGTTTTACAAAACATGTTGGGAAATTTTATTTATATAATTTATTTTTATTTCTCTTAAATATGTGTCTATTATAGATAAAACATTAAATATTTAATTTTTTATTTTAAAAATTTAAGAAATTAAAAGAAAAAAATTAATAGTACAAGCGATACTTGACACTTTAAAGAAAAAGATGAATGGGGGAGAAGAGAAGTGAAGTGAATAAAAATTAAATTAAAAAAATATATCAAATTCATAATCCAATAGAAAAAGAGAAGAGAAATAGAAGTATAACGGGACCAAACTAAACCCACTAAGAAGAAAGCTTACATTTAGGAACACCTGACTTAGTAGGTTTGGTTTGGTCCCGTAATGCTCCTATTTCTCTTCTCTTTTTCTATTGTATTATGAATTTGATTCTTTTAAAATGAGAAGTCGTTAGTAAAGTTGAAAGGTTTTTTAAAGAATAAGATGTTATTAGAGCTAGATTGAAAGGACTAGTCTTTAAAATTTTGAGTTATTTTGATAGAGGGTGGATCGAAAGACCGTTTATGGAGGAGGAGGTGAAGCTAGTGATATGGTTGTGTGATGGTAATAGAAGTGCCGACCCGGATGGTTACTTTCTTGAATTATTTCAACAAAATTGGGAAGTAGTCAAGGAGGATGTTGTGATATTTGTCTCAGATTTCTATGATAGGTCTAGGCTTACGAAGCTTGTACTTCTTCTTTCATCACTCTCGTCCCAAAAATTAAATATCCGCAAGCCTTAAACAATTACAGGCCTATTTGCATTGTGGGAAGTTTTTACAAGATCCTAGCCAAACTCTTAGCTTTAAGGTTAAGATGTGTAATAATAAAGTTGGTGTTGAAGAATCAAACGACTTTTGTCTCGGGTAGAAGTATTGCAGACGATGTGCTCGTAGTCAATGAAGTGATGGACTTTGCAAAAAGAGCCAAAAGCAGTTGTGTCGTTTTGAAAGTGGACTTTGAAAAAGCCTATGATAATGTTAGTTGGAACTTTTTGAAGTTTGTTTTAACCAAGATGGGATTCAGTGTTAGATGGTTGAGAAAGATGGAAGGGCGTATTTTCACTGGTAATATGTCCGTTATTGTTAACGGAAGTACTTCGAAGGATTTTAAGGTGGAGAAAGGTCTTCGTCAAGGTGATCCCATCTCTCTATTTTTGTTCGTACTGGAAACGGAGGTTCTCAAAGGTCTTATGATAAAGGCCATCGAGACTGGTTATTTTAAGGGGTTCAAGATCAATGAAGATGTGGAAGTGAACGTGCTCCAATTTGCGGATGACACAATTATAATTAAGGAGGAAAATACCGCGAAACTTTGGAGTGTAAAATTCATTCTATGGGGTTTCGAAATGATTTCCGGATTAAAAATTAATTTCCATAATAGCAATCTTTACGGAGTTAATGTAAGACGTTGGTTTTTAGAAGCGGCATATTCTTTTATCTCTTGCAAAGTTGAGAAAGGTATCCATGTGGAAGTATTTAATCACCCATCCATTCTTAATGTTGCGGGTCGGGTGGTGTTGATTAATTATGTGCTTAATGTTATTCCCATATATTCTTTGTCCTTCTATAAAGCACCGAGAATAGTGTTAAATGAGATTCGTACCATCCAAAGAAATTTTCTTTGGAATGGTTGCAATTTAAAAAGGTTGATTCATCAGGTTTGTTGGGATACCGTTTGAAACCTCAAGAGGAAGGTGGGCTTGGTGTAAAAAATATAAAGATTTTGAACGCGGAACAGTTAAACAAAATGGAAATGGAGGATTTTGATGGAAAAGGATGCGGTGTGGAGTGGCATCCTTAATTATAGATACGGTAACCCAGCATTAAAAGTTCTTATTGGTGATAACAGTATTGTGAACAATACTGATTCTATTTGGCGGAGGGATCTATTTTTGTCGGGTAATTATATCTTATTGCCAGAGAACAATTTTGCAGGGGTTGACAATTGTCGTGTGGGAAACGCTTTGAACATACTGTTTTGGTCTATCTCGTGCTATTTGTCGGAGCTGTTGCGGATAATGTCGTTGTAGAAGATGCGGGGTTATACACGATTTCTGGCTGGGAGTGGCAGCTCCGTAAACTATTCCAAGACAATAGTAGAATTCTACATGTGTTGTTGCAGGAATTTATAAAGGCGGTGCAACAAGTGTTATTGCTATTTAAAAAAAATAGCAATAACATGGTAGTAGTAAATAAATATATATTTTTTATCTCGTCAATATTTTTGATTTAAAGGTTTAGCAAACAAATAGGGTAGAAAGTTGAAAATAAATAAAGGCAAAATTTAAACAAAAGTAAATAATATAGTAACCAAAATTTCCGTTATAAATTAAAATTTATATTTTGAATATTGAATGAATTATGATTTATTTATTAATTAATTACTACATATATTCACTATTTATAATCTTAATCAATAAAATAAAGTAAAATTTGTAACTTTGAAAATGGCTTTCTCTATATTAGTTGAACTATACCTCTTTTGTGGACGGATGACAAAACGGGCCAGTTGGTTGGACTTGTCTGTTTTGTTAGCTTTTTTTTTCCGAAACGATCTTAAGTTTTAAGTCTAAACTCCCTAGTATTCCCACTCTAGTGTCTTCCTCTTTTTGGCAAAATGATGTTGATGCGTTAACAGACCTGCTCCATCTCGCCCATAACCCCTTATTTATAAGAATCACATGTCCTTTTTATGAAGAGTCATGTTTATAATTCCATGCCCTACCACGAAGGTTCATGATTATAAGTTTTCTTATTTCAATTTTACAGATCACAAAATAGAAATAAGACTTTTAGTATTTACACAATATGTTTTCTGACAATTACATCCTTAGCCATAAACCTTACAATAAATAAATCATTTTAATTATGTTAATTAAATACTGGTCCTAACACATTAATTTTTTACATGTATGACCCAATTGTTTTTTAAACATATTTAACTCAGTTTTGGACAATTTGCACTAAGGCTTCAATACAATATGCAAAAATGAATCACAAAGGATATGGTGAAATTGAACTCCGTATACGAGGGAGAAAACTGAATAACATTGAAAATTTGAGAGAATATTTCATGCAATGCAATATACAGGGGAAAAAATAGGGTGAGTAAACATTGTATCTCTAGGGTGTAAGGATATAAATTGAGTTGTGTGTTGTTCATGAGAGATTTCTCCCTTACAATTGTTATTGATACGCATTACTTTCAATTCCAATAGTTTTTTTCCCAATATGTAATGATTTCATTAAAAGCCACATGATTAATTACAAGCAGTAAACCAATCTTCTACTCACCTCTTTATGCATCTCTTCTACTCACCTCTTTATGCATCTCAGAGGTAGGATATTCCAAACATGAAAATTATAGTATACAGAAGAAACATTAATAGACCTAAACCATTTCCAAGACACAAAAATGATCGACGTATTACAATCATCAAAATTGAAAATTTTACCGTTAAACATTATCACATTCCTCATCAACCAAATGTTAAAAATTACCGCTAACCAAATTACCTCAACTGTTAATATTTCATCTGAGTCTTTAATCTTATAGTTGTAATATAAGTACGACTGTAATTATTTCGCCTTTATGTTCATGCCTCCTCCGATCCAATCTTCTACCCTTTCCCAAATTATTCTTTTTATCAAACAAGAATCGAAAAAAGTGACTAGAATTCTTGTCTTCCCTAAAGCAAAACACACAACATTTATCCCTGTCATTCACTAGAATACCTATTTTCCATATTTGATCTCTTTCCGATTTCAATATTGAATTCTGACTTTTTTGGTTGGAGAGTAAAATGAGATTTTGATGGTATGTAAAGTTGTAATATGAAATAAAATGAAGCATAAAGAAAATATCTTTAGACTTATGCGAAAATAATGAATTCATAGTAATCAAGGTATATTATCAAATATCAATATATCAATATATCTTCCTTACACAAAAAATAAAATATCAATTTCCAATATTCAAATTTAAGTTTTACAACTATTTACTCTGACTTATGCGAGTATTGTGCAATATCCAAGAATTTGTCAAAGTTATGCCCTCTTTGTTTGCTCCATGTTATGAAGAGTTCTTCAATATTTAGTTTAGTCAGCACTAGCGGTAAGCTATATACAATTCCTTGAAGTTTTTTCTAGCCCGATTGCTTTTTGATTGAAATTAGTTTTTCCCTGATGTAATTCCCCTTAAAAAAAATAGCTTACTATAAAGTATTATTTTAATCTTGTTGTTTTTTTTAAGCAAGGATATATTGATAGGAGAATCCAAGTTCTCAATAACTTCATACAAAAACTCGAGCAAAAGCTCAAAAAGAGAAATTACACGCCCAATGAAACTTACCATCAATAAAATAGAGGGTTTCTACTAAATTCGTAAAAGTTACATTTGGGTTGAATAATTTTTCCAATAAAAGCCCATCTCCAAACCATAGCTTTAACATCCCAAACCATATCAGAGATATTCCATGAGTCCACTCTAAAAACGGTCTCATTCATGCTCAACCATATAGTCCAACAAGTAGCCAACCACACCACGTCCTTCTTACCTTTTCTACCTTTCTCACGTTTACTAAACAAGAACCATTTAATAAAGTTTTCCTTAAAAGTCTCCGCCTTATGATCTATCAAACCAATTCACTCGGCTATTTCCCTCCATACCAAGTTAACGTTATCGCAAATCACCAAAGAATAAACCGACATTTCCACTTCACCAAAACAAAAAACACACAAAGATTTAAAGATGAAATGATACCTCTATTAGCGAGAGCATCTTTCGTAGCCACTTTGTTGATAAAACACCACCATCCGAAAACCTTCACCTTTAAAGGAACCTCCACCCTCCTTAAAATTTCAAAAGCCGAGTCATAAAAATCCTCCGGGCCATACGGTATATGACAGCTGCTAATAATGTTGTGGCATCCGGTTGTAGTAGATATGTGAGACCCCTTATTAGTAAATTGTTTTCATTATATTTTTATGGCTTGTGTTTTATTCTCTTTGATCTTCTCTTCTTCTTGCACCTCAGCACCTTAGGTTTAGATGGGATACACAACACATTAGGAATGAATACGTTGTTTATCCTAAAAACATAGTGGAGAAGCTGAGTTGTTAATCCATATTTGTTGTCAATTGCGTAAATATATAAACAACCTTACAAAAATAAACCTTAATCAAGAACAAAAGAATGAATCATAAAATATATTTTTTGGCTATACAAAACATTGCAAATGCAAGAATAACATTGACGCTTTACAAAATCTATTTTTCATCAAAAGTTTAAATCTTCGCTTTTTAACTTATCACTTTTATAAAAATTAAATAGCAGAGTAGCTTCAATTTTTTATATACTCTCTCATTATGAATTATAAATTGATTTTAGTTTCATTGGCATGACTATGTTTTCATCAGCATGGGCAATGCTCTCGAGTCTTGCACATTATCCCAACTTAACTTTTTATTGACATGGCCTATTGATGCACCAACAATCCAGCCAAGTTGGTTTAAAGCCAAAGGCATGATCAGCATATCCCAGGCTAATGAAAATATAGCTAATTCCAACGAAAATAAAATCAGTTTCTAATCCATAATAACGAATAATAGTAGAGTATATAACATTAAGTGAAACTACAACGTTATTTAATTTTTACCAAACATAATATTTATGAAATGGAACAAACGACTTAGCAATGTGATTATTTAAAAATAAAATAAAAAAACAAAATTGGACATTTGATAAAACAATGGCATAACCATTCTGTTATATTCTAAACAAACAACCATTATGTGGATGTGGGTATGATTTCTTTTGAGTTTCTTTTCTTAATCAAAATCCATTTACTAATAATTTCTAGATCATAATAAAATACAGACACAACCATTATGTTATATTTTATAAAACAACAAATATAATAACTATGACATGTCTCCAAATTATCCTTGAAGAATTCCTAACAAAATATTATATCATGCCGACAAAGGTTCTTAATTACAAAACATAACCGATTAGTTAAAGAAAGAATTGCATTTCCTTCCCGAAGATAAAACTCGGTACCTTGCTTAAAAAATTAACTACTGGTGACTGCTTAACTAAACTTTGTACCTTTCACTTCCTTCCACAAGTCTTGGTTGATTGAGATGCAGATATATAATGGTTAGAAAAAATGATTTTAAAAACATCAATAGATACATACCAGCTCTTCAAACCGAGAATACAAGATTACTCAGTCCATTAATCTTGTACTCTTAGTTTGAAGGGCTAGCTTGAATCCACATAAAAGAAAAAAAGTTGTATGTAAATATGCTTCTAACTTTTACCACTCTAGTCACTACAAATCTTAAGATACATACAAAAACCAATTTGTATTCAGAAGCAAGAGATCATTATCCGTGAAGTGACAGAGAGAGGTTTGTAGAGTGAAGAAGTGAAAGATAGTTACTATGGGAAGCTATCTTGCTCTAAAACGAAACGAGAGTGTGGGGTTTTATTATTGTTGAACGGTTTTCAAGTTAGAGATTTTCATGTGTGATTTGTTGACCGAGTTTTGTGTTAAAAGAGCTGACCAGGCAATAATCTCTCAACCACATTTACACTCTCCTAATTTACTTCTTTATCTCCATGCAAAAGGGAGAAATTTTCTACAATTCGTGGAAGTTTTTTATATAAAACTCTTACTTTAATATTTTTTGAAGATAACTACTTTATTTAAGGTCCTTTAAATAAAACTACTTTATTTAAGGTCCTTTAAAGAATCGTTTAAACTTTGTTCGTAAAAATATATTATTTTTATCATGATAAAAATTTAATAATTAATATCAAATTTCTGAATATAAATATTATATTAATAATAAATGAATTTGCAAAAATTTATGTTATTTTTGAACAAAATTTCATAAAATTATTTTTAGAATAATAAAATAAAATGATGGTTTTTCAAAATTAATAACAAATTGACTTAAAATGTGTATGTGTGATTTATTACAACAATAAGTTATGTTTGTTATACAATGGAGCTATTATATTTAATGTTTTGTAAAAAAAAATTGTATATTTTATTTATGATACACTGTCAATATGTAATCTAATTTTACACCATTATTCAATATAATTATAATATTGTGTCATGTCATATTAGTATTTAATGCATCTTTTTGTTATTTAACTTAATTTAAATTTTAGTTTTGGTCCTTCAAAACATACTCTATTAGTCAATTTAGTCTCTTTCGTTAACTTTTGACTTTAAATGTCTTAGGTGAGTCATTATTGTTGAGTGTCCACCATAGACTTTATTTTATTTTATAATTTTAACCATTGGATAACTTTATTCTATTTTAATTTTTAATTTTAACCATTGGATAACTTTAACCATTGCATAACTTTAACCATTGGAGAATCAATATGGTCTTTTAGATTAGAATTAATTGAATCTCGATATATCTTTAAGATTACGTACATTGCTGAAGGAAGATGAGTTTTTTAATTGGGTTTGTTTCTAAAAGAGTATAATTTTAAATTGAATGTCATGACATTGTAGTGTAAAATGCTATTGCAATCAAGGTACATGGATTTTATTCTGCTTACAGAACAAAGTTATTGGTTCTATCATCATTATGTCAGTGGTCTTGAAATAGGAAAATAATGACATTCCTATGCTTGGTATGACTGAGAAGATTTGAGAAGTATTTTCATCATAACATAAGGTGCAAGTTACATTGAGAATATGAGGGATAATTTTGGAATTGCACTGTTGAGAAATTATGGTAGTAAATGTTTGGAAGATTGTGTCAATTTATTCTCTCACCTAGTGATGTGTGCAATCTTAGAAGAATTATTTTCAGCGACATGGAAATTGTCATCTCAAATATTGTAATATTTTTCAATAGTCAATGCTTGGAAAAAGAGAAAGTTGAACAAAAACGTGTCTCTCCCCCATGGTGAACGGTGCACTATTTCTAAAGTCGGTCTTATCTTCTTCCAAAAACGCTCTCATTTAGTGAATTATTGTTACAAGCAAGGTGTCGTTACAAACTTGGTTACTCTCATTGTATTTAAAATCCTTACGACCTCACCATCCTCAAAAGTTGCGTTTCAACATGAGTGTAGCGGAGAAAAATTGAGATCAAAGTCATTGATTGACTTGACTCATTATTTTAGTGAAACTCGCCACCGCGCTTGATTATCTCCAAAAGGAAAAGAGAAAAGCGTGAAATAAATCCTAAGAAGCTGTTCAAATCAAAACAAATAAAAACCAGAGATCTCAGGTACGAGAACTTTTTATGCAAGAGAAAGGTGTTAGTACCCCTCACATCTGTGGTACTCCACATGAACATTTTTGTAAATCTGTGTAAAAGGAAGAAATGGAATTGTGTGCAAAAAGAGTTTGTTTGGTTTTAAAATTATATCGGCAAGACATTACATCTTGTGCCTAAATACCTTCACAGTATAATGGAGAAGTCAGAGCAAATGTAGTTCCACTAAAAGGGAAACAAAATGTTTTGTTTTAATAAGGATAGACACCTTATCATCATATTAGAGAAAACTCATCCATTCATTCTTGAACATGAGACAGATGGACCCCTTTGTATTACAAATAAAATAAAGGCTCCAACATGGATTAAATCAACAAGTATGCCACTAACTCTTTCAAGGAGAAAAGGATCAATCATATCAATCAATATCAAGACTTTTGGGGGATTAGAAGACCCATAATAGGTGTTATAATTGTGTCTATAACATGTATTCTATTGATATTCGTGATGCTTGGTGTTTTCCAACTGGATTGGGTTGAGTCTGGGGGTTTTTGGATGGGTTTCGTATGTTGTTTTCTGTGTTTGGGGTTTTCTGAAATCGCCAGTTCGCGCCGCGAACCCTTGCGCGCGCCGCGAACCTCTTGGCAGAAACTTGGGAAAAGCTGGATCTGCTCAGTTCGCGCCGCGACCTCTTGTTGGCGCCGCGAACTGCTTGGCAGAAACTTGGAAATTTTTGGAATCACTTAGTTCGCGCCGCGAACCCTGTTGGCGCTGCGAACACTGTTTTGCAGAACTTTTTCTAAACTTTGAAATGCTGTATCTTTTGAACCGTAACTCCTTTTTAAGTGTCGTTTGGACCTACGTGAAGCCCTAATTGATGTCTTTCTATTGAATATGCTTAGTATAACTTTCGAAACTCTTGGAATCTCCTTGAATTAGATTTTGTTGACATTGGATATCCGGAATTGATTATGTCGTTTAAGTTGATCATGTCGTATACGTAGATTATGTTGTTTGAGTCGATTATGTCGTTAAGTGTGATTGTGAATGTGCATCATTGAGTCACATTCATTGCATTGTTTGAGACGGCCCTAGTGGCAATTGTTTGAGACGGCCCTTGTGGCGAATGTTTGAGACGGCCCAATGGCAATTGTTTGAGAAGGGAGTTTACTCCAATGGTACCACATGCATTTGCATTGTTCGAGTCGCATAAGTAAAGTCGTATGATGAGTCGTATTTGAATATTTGTGTAACATGAGTGTTATCTTGTGTCGATTTGATGGTTGTTTCGTTGAGCATATGTGATAAATGACTATGTATGCCTTAATTGAGATTGATATCATTGTTGTCGGTAAGATTTTGAATGACGTGAATAGTAGTAAGTGATATATGTTGAAAAGTGGTGACCGATGTATGATTATTTCTCCGCTTTGAATATTATCATACGCTTCTTTATAATGATTGATATCTCACCCTTTCTGTTTGAATGTTATCCTCCATTGGTAACGTGCAGGTAATGACGCGGAGTAGTCGTGTACCTATAGCTCGAGTCGGTGTGTGTCAATGCTCTGATACGTAGCACTCGGAGAACGTTGGAATACTTGTTTGCACCTTGTTTCTTGTGTTTATCCTTGTTGAACTTGCCCTTATGTTATGCTAAGACTTGATAGATGTATTGTGCCGTGTTTGGCCATGATATTATGAGTTGTATTGTTGTTGACATATGATTTTCCGCTGCGATGCAAGTACTTGATTGGCTGACAATGATTAATGATTTGGATATTGTTCTCCTACATGTGTGTTATGTATCTAAGTGATTCAGCATGATATATGTATGCGATGTTTGTTGTTTAAAATGTGACGCTCTGAATCGTTATCTTCTAATTGCTTGAAATTTTGTACTCTGGTATTCTTGTTGTTTGTGGGGTAGATTTGGGGTGTTACAATCACTATCCCCAATATATAGGCTATAAGGACAATTTATACATCCACTTATAGTCTATTCTAGACCATTCAAAAGTGAAAATAAACATCCCTTAAAACGATAGGCAACGCTGGCAGAAAAGACGTCTTAAAAATGCCTCATTTTCTTATAGGCAACATTTTTCACATTTTAGGCTACAATTTTCATCCGTTGTTAAAGAAGAAAAATGTTGTAGTTATGTAATAAATACATGGGCTGATACTGACAATCCTTGAGCCTATGATCACCTTCAACAATCCTTGAGCCTACGACAATCCTTGGAAAACTATAGATTTAAACATTCACTTCTCTCTTAGTACCAATTTTTTAAGATTAAATACGATATAATAAGGTTATTTATTATGTTTAATATAGTTCATATTTTTAAATTAACATAATATTCCACAGAATAGGCATATGTTTAATTTCTATTTCGATGGCATATGTTTAATTAGAAGTCATTGTGTTGTTTTATTGTTTGTTTTTTATTTCGTTATAAATCAAAGAGAGAAAAAGAATGAGTCAGTTGAGTTTCGATGAGACACACGACACTATAGATATGAATGAGTTGCTAAACAACATCGTTTGGTAATTGACTAAATGAAGCAAGTTCACCTGATATATAACTTAAAGTTACGAATCCTTAAAAACTAAAACAAGAATAATAAAACATTAAAAAAAAAATAAGAATAATAAATTTATTTTTTGGCTTTAATAATAATACTGACATAACCCATTTTCCATCCAAAGTCTAATTTTGTTTTCTTCTAAGTTATCATTTTGCCGAGATCATGTGTTTTGATTCGAAAAAAATAGATAGTGGAGAAGTTTATATACTCTCTTATTATGATTTATAAATTAATTTTATTTTCATTTGCATTGTGCATGTTTTCATAAACAGCTCGGGCTATGTTGTCCATTCCATAGGCTTTATCTTAATTTGGCTAGATTGTTGGTCCATCAACGAACAAATATTTTAATGAATATTTATTACACCTCAAATATTATCTTCATTTGCTGTAATAATAAAAATCAAAATTACATTAATGTTGTATCTTAATATCTCTAAAGATAAGATTTTAATTTTTTTAATATATTAATCACTTTGAAACTATCAAAGAGGATAGATCCAAAGCATATATCATATTTACAAATTTTATAAATCTGTACCTTAAAGAAGCTATAAGATTATCTCTTACAATATTATTAATGTAATTGTGAGTTTTAGTAACACAGCAAATGAAGAGAAGATTAAATATGTAATAACTAACCATTGAAGTATTGTTGATCAACCAATAATCTAGTAAAGTTAAACTAAAGCCAAAATAGCCCAGGCGGATGAAAATTTGATCCATACCAATAAATAAAAAAATAATTTATAATTTATAATACAAAATATTTTGAAGATTCTCCACTATTTAATTTTTACTAAACGTGAGAATTCAAATAGAAAATTGGTTGGGATACTAAACGAACCATGACAGAGTTTAGAAGCAATACAGTATAAAATTGATAAAGAAAAAGTTCAAAACAACATTAAAATACACAAAAATTAGAAGCAAGCAACATAGTACCTATGTTCGTATCCTCCACGTTTGAATCACCATCATATTCTAATTAGGAGAAAGGTTTGACATCATAAAATATAAAGAATATAAAGAAAATGCAATATGTTAAACAAAAATAGGACCCTAAATAACAATTACCAAATAACACCACCACCCTGACCTAAATTTTGAGCAATATCCAACAAAAGCCGTGTATATATAGAGAGATTATAAAGTATGGTTTTCTGTGCGTGAATATGACTTTGACAAAGTTTTATGTTCAACAAAATGACATGGCACTACTCTCAACCATATTTACACTTTCCTAACTATGGCCAGTCTTACTTATTTATCTCCACGCAAAAAGGATGAAATTTTCCAATCCGTAGGAATTTTTTACTTAAAATTTTGAAAATTCTATAATATAAATATAAATATATTTTTGTTAAAAAATTTAAAAAGTTTCACAAACACATAAATTTAAACATTTCTTTTATCTATAATACTTTTAAATGATAAAATTTCAAAAATATTTAAAATCAAATAATTTTTATTAATGTAAAAATTCTAATAATGAATTTTAAATTGCTAAATATCAATATTACTCTTTTGAATAAATATTTCAAAATTTCTTTTTAAAACTTAGATACAATTTTTTAAGTGTGTTTTATATTACTTTTTAATAAATATATGACAAGTTTACTTTCAATATCTTTTATGAAGTGAAAATATTAAAAAAAATTGAATATGTGGAGGAGATATTTATACATTTGTCATATTTTTATTAGAAAATAGTATAAATCACACTTAAGAGAAACTTCAATGAGATTTATTTTAAACTAGTCCTCCACTTGACATTAAAAAGTCAATACTTTTTTGGTTACTTCATGAAGGATCCAATTTTTGGGTCCTTCAAATAAAAAATTAAAATACACAATAATTTTCATAAATTTGTGAGTTAAAGTTTATTAAAAAAATTGTGGAATTCAATACAAGTTTTTTAGTATTGCACAATTAAAGATAAAATTAAATGAGTTACTTCCAAATGACGTGGCACGTAGGACCTACAAAATAATCAAAATATGCCTTGCACCATTGAAGATGCTTTAAGGAATTCTATCTAAAATATGTTTTCTCCTATTTTATTTATATCTTATATTTGTTTTACTCTTAAATACGTGTCTATTATAGACAAAACTTTAAATATTTAATTATTTATTTCAAATAATTATGAAATTATTAAAAAATTATTAAAAAAATGATGTGGGAGAGAAGACTGATAAATAAAAATTTAAGAACGAGGGATACTTTTGTTAGAAATATCGGAGAGATCGAATGGATCCAGGCTGAATCGCGAACGGAATCACTTTCCTTAAAAGTATTTCAAGCACACTCTCGATTGTCTTAGAGTTGGAATGGCCTGAATACCTAGGATAATTCAGCCTTACTCGAGTCTGCACAAGACCGGTGAAGAAACTCGAATGCAAGGAAGCTGTCTGGAAAATATATTAGAGGATAATGTTTTGTGTGTTGAATCCGAAATAGCAGACTTGTATTTATAGCCCATGCAAATGTCTGTTTCATAAGTTGCAACTCTTCATGAAACAATATTATTTAAAATATATAATTGCAATGGTTCATAAAAATACAATGCACCACTTCATGAAATGTCATGTATTTCGAATTCAAATTCAAAAATCAAACTTTAGGCAATAATTAAAACATATTCGCAGTATGCCGGCCGAAGGCCGGGCCGCCCGCCGGAGGCGGCCGGAGCGCCACCGGCGCCGCCTCATTAACGCCGCGAATAGCCCGATCGCTCCGATGCGACGTGCCTAAGTGCTCAAGTGCCGTCTACAAGCCGCCACTAGCGCCTCTACGCCCACGCCCTCGGACCCGGTCCCGGAGCCGGAGCCGGTGTCGCCGGTGGCGACACCGGCGAGGGTGTTTTTGGTAGAGACAAGTGGCATAAGGCTTGGGACCACCACATATGACTATGTGGCACTTTATCCTCTTTGGCTCTTTTTGGAATGTACATTGTTCCAAGTGCTTTATAAATGCTTTTAAAGTTTGCCCCACTTTCTATGTGGGACTATTTATGAAGCATTTATTGCCATTCTCACTTTTGTCATTTTGGAACATAACTTGAAGAAATTAATGCTCATAATTTCCAACAATCCCCCACTTGTTCTAATAATGACAAATCTGATAATTCCAGAAATTTAATATAAAGAGTGTTAATACAGTTAGGTATCTTTCGATTTAAAACTTAACCTTAGTGAGGACAACACAAAGTTTAATCGGAATATTAGGTAGCAAAGCTTTTAAACCATGAATCCATATGATTAGACCGGTGTCGCCTTACACACACTCTTTAAAGGTTCTTCCTCTGCATAACTCGCTTAGCACTTATTTATGGCCATATGCTATCCTGTTTCATGAATTTTTCATGAGAGAAACTCCAACTCTCACTTTGAGACGGCACCATCTCGAAATTCACATAGGTGAAGTTCATATTGTGTCCTTTTCCACAAGACACGTACCCCTGGTATTAAACTTCATTAAGAGTTTTTAAAGTAAAACTCAACCCTCGTTTCAAAGTCAACATTATCACGAAATGTTCGACAATTATCCAAATCAACGACTTGTTGTTACCCATTGAAAATCTTGAAGTTAATGTTCTGTTAACATAAGATTGGGTTGCCGCCGTTGTCGGAACTCTTACTCAAGGAGTTTCAACCCCATGCCTCTCGAGGTTGTTTTTACTAAGTCTCTGGCCAGTGGCTTAGTAAACGGATCAGCCAAATTATAGCTTGTTCGTATATACGTGAGTGAAATGATTCCATCCTTAATCAACTTTCTCACGAACGAATGTCTAAGTCCTATATGCCTAGACTTTCCATTATACACTTCGCTGAATGCTCTTGCTAGAGTGGCTTGGCTATCGCAGTGTATCATAACCTTTGAAACATTGTCCTTAGCCAATGGAACTTCTAAAAGAAGATCCCTCAACCATTCTGCTTCTTGACCAGCGGAAGCGAGAGCCACAAACTCTGATTCCATGGTCGAAAGAGTGATGCATGTTTGTTTCTTGCTCCTCCAAGAAATTGCTCCTCCAGCTAGTGTAAATATCCAACCAGTTATAGATTTATGATCTCCAACATTTGATATCCAACTCGCATCGGTATATCCTTCTAATATGGCAGGAAACTTACCATAATGAAGGCCAAGATTTTTGGTTTTCAGTAAATAGCCAAAAATTCTCGTGATTGCCTTCCAATGTTCATTACTCGGGTTGCTAGTAAATCTACTCATTTTACTAACTGCAAAAGATATGTCAGGTCTGGTACATTGCATTAAGTACATGAGACATCCGATTGCACTTGCATATTCTAGTTGAGCCACTGCTCTTCCATCATTCTTTTCAAGCTTGATTACATGATCAAATGGAGTGGTTACTTCCTTGAAATTTAGGTGTTTGAACTTATCAAGCATTTTCTCAATATAATGTGTTTGATTAAGTTCATAACCCCCACTATTTTGCCTGACTTTTATTCCTAAAATTGTGTCAACAAGTCCAAGATCTTTCATCTTGAAAGTGGAAGTTAGAAATTTCTTTGTTTCTAAAATTCCATTCATTTTGTTGCTAATTATTAGCATGTCATCAACATAGAGACACAAAAATATTACAGTGTCGTTGTGCACTTTTGTATATAAGCACTTGTCGCAAGAATTAGGAATAAATCCATTTGACAATATTGTAGAGTCAAATTTTTGATGCCATTGTTTTGGTGCTTGTTTTAATCCATATAAGGATTTGACTAGTTTGCACACCTTTAGTTCATTTCCAGGAAGTACGTAGCCTTCTGGTTGTTCCATATAGATTTCCTCATCGAGATCTCCGTTTAGGAACGCTGTTTTAACATCCATTTGATGAACTATAAGATCATTCAAAGAGGATAAGGCAAACAACAATCGAATTGTGGTTGTCCTTGCTACTGGTGCATAGGTGTCAAAATAATCTATACCTTCCTTTTGTCTGAATCCCTTTGCCACTAATCTTGCTTTATAAGTGTTTAAGGTACCATCACTATGATATTTCCTTTTAAACACCCATTTGCATCCAATGGGCCTTGATCCCTTTGGTAAGTCAACAAGTTCCCAAGTGTGGTTGGACATAATTGAATCCATTTCATCTTTGATAGCATCCTTCCAAAAAGAGGAGTCCCTGGAAGTTATTGCTTCCTTATAAGTTTTAGGATCATCCCCTACTTGAAGTATGACCGGAATACTTTGAACGAATTTTGTACTATTTCCTTCGACCAGATAAAACGAAATGGATTGAGAATCAATTTCGTCTGGTCCTAAGTTCTTTGTTTTCCGGACTCTTTTGCTTATCCTTGGTTCGGGTTGTGATTCAATGATCTGAGGAGTGCCTTCAGGTTGTATTTCTACAATCCGAGAAGAACCTTCTTCACAAGATTCTTTATTTGTGGCCAACTCCGATTCTTTATCCTTAGTGATAAGATTTTCAAAGAATTCTACATCCCGGGATTCAATAATGATATTAGACTCTAAATTTAAAAGTCTATATGCTTTACTATTTTGTGCATATCCAACAAAAGGACATCTTATCCCTCGAGGACCCAACTTGGTTCTCTTAGGATCCATATTTTTGTAGTAAGCGACACACCCCCACACTTTGAAATAACCAATATTCGGTGCCATGTTTTTCCATACCTCATATGGAGAAATACCAGTTTTCTTTAAAGGAATTCTATTTATTATGTGACAAGCGGATAGTAACGCTTCGCCCCACAAATTGAAAGGTAATTCTGAATGCATTAACATAGCATTCATCATCTCTTGATATGTTCGGTTCTTTCTTTCGGCTATGCCATTTTGTTGCGGTGTTCTAGGCGCCAAACATTCATGTATTATGCCATGTTCTTCACAAAATGCATCAAATTCAGTAGAGAAGTATTCACCGCCCCTGTCACTTCTAAGGACTTTTATACTTCTACTTAATTGATTTTCTACTTCTGCTTTATAAATCTTAAAGGCATTAAAAGCTTCATCTTTATGCTTTAAGAGATATACATATGTGTATCTAGAAGCATCATCAATGAAAGTGATGAAATATCTGTTTCCCCCACGGGTTAACATGCCATTAAATTCGCACAAATCTGAATGTATAAGATCAAGTAGATTTGACTTTCTTTCAACACTTTTGAAAGGCTTTTTAATCATCTTTGATTTAACGCATAATTCACATTTGTTAAAATCATTGATGTTACATGATATCATTCCAGATTTAATTAGTCTCTTCATTGAACTAATACCAGTATGTGCTAATCTATTATGCCATAAAGAAACAGAATCAAGCATGTAAGCAGAATTAGAAATTTCATTAATCATATTGTTGGTAATACATAGTTTGATCATTCCCTCAGCGAAATATCCTTTTCCAACAAATACACCATTACGGGTCAATATAAGTTTGCCCGATTCATAAACAGATTCAATACCAGGTTTTCCCAATAAATCCCCACTAACAAGATTCCTATTCATGTCTGGGACATGAAGCACATTAACAAGAGTAATTTTCTTTCCGGAAGTGAAGTTGAGTTCAACCGATCCAGTTCCAACAACCTTAGATCGTACTTCATTTCCCATTTGTACCTCTTGTCCATCATTTGTCTCAGAATAGGTTTTGAATGCAACCCTGTCATAGGAGACATGCACCGTGGCACATGTATCGTACCACCAGCCTTGTACTTTGCCCTTGATTGCCATAATCTCGCTCACAGTAGCGATTATGTCATCATTTGAATGAACAGCATTGATCTCATTCTTTGATTTGTTATGCTTGCAATCTCGAGCATAGTGCCCAGGTTTTCCACAAACAAAGCATCCGGTCTTTGGACCTTTTTGACCCCCAGAATTCTTGAACTTGTTGAGTTCCTTTTTTGGTCCTAGATGACGCTTGTTGCTATCATGCTTCTTTCTTTCTTTGTTGGTCACAGCATTGGCTTTGGAAAGACCTGCAGATTCTGATTTTTCCCTTGCCTTCGATTCCTCCTCGATTCGAAGGTGTTTCTGGATTTTCTCCAAGGAAAAATCCTCGGAACTGTGCAGCAATTTCTTTCTATAGCCTTTCCACGAAGGTGGCAATTTTGCAATGATTGCACCAACTTGAAAGGTTTCTGGGATGTCTATTTTCACTGCTTTGATTTTGTTCACCAGGACTTGCAATTCGTGCACTTGGGGAAGAATTGGTTTGGCGTCTACAAATTTAAAATCAAAGTACTTAGAAATTAAAAACTTTTTCGTACCTTCTTCTTCGGCCTTGAACTTAAACTCGAGGGCTTTCCATATCTCAACCACGGAGGGATTGTCCGTATAGAGGTCGTAGAGACGATCAGATAATGTATTTAGGATATGTCCACGACACAATAATTCGTCCTCCTTACGTTTCTTGCGTTCTTTTTTGACTTCGTCAGAATCATCATCTGTTGGTTCTGGAATTGGTGGTAAGTCAGGATCTAAGACATATTGAATCTTCAGGGCAGTCAGAAGGAATGTCATCTTGTCTTGCCATCTGGTGTAATTTGTTCCGTCAAAGCGATCCAATTTGACAAGATCCTGGTTCATAATTTTGATGCTTGAAACTGCAGCGTCGGAAGCCATTGAAGAACAAATACTTTTAAGATTGTTAGAAATATCAGAGAGATCGAATGGATCCAGGCTGAATCGCAAACGGAATCACTTTCCTTAAAAGTATTTCAAGCACACTCTCGATTGTCTTATAGTTGGAATGGCCTGAATACCCAGGATAATTCAGCCTTACTCGAGTCTGCACAAGACCGGTGAAGAAACTCGAATGCAAGGAAGCTGTCTGGAAAATATATACGTGCCTAAGTGCTCAAGTGCCGTCTACAAGCCGCCACTAGCGCCTCTACGCCCACGCCCTCGGACCCGGTCCCGGAGCCGGTGTCGCCGGTGGCGACACCGGCGAGGGTGTTTTTGGTAGAGACAAGTGGCATAAGGCTTGGGACCACCACATATGACTATGTGGCACTTTATCCTCTTTGGCTCTTTTTGGAATGTACATTGTTCCAAGTGCTTTATAAATGCTTTTAAAGTTTGCCCCACTTTCTATGTGGGACTATTTATGAAGCATTTATTGCCATTCTCACTTTTGTCATTTTGGAACATAACTTGAAGTAATTAATGCTCATAATTTCCAACAACTTTACACTTTAATAAAAAATTATTATAAAATATACTCATAAACAAGAGATACTTGCACTTTAAAAAAACAGGATCGATGGAGAGAGAAGAGTAGTTAATCATAAATTCAATCTTTAAAAAAAGTCATATCCACAGTAGAAAAAAAAAAGTGAAACAAGAAAGCATAAGAGGACCAAACTAAAACTTTAAGGGGTTGAATGGGAATTGGTTTTTGAAAGGTTTTGGATTTGGAATAAAAATTTAAAAATAAATATGATCTAATATATTATATTTTAAAATTTTTAAAAATATCAAACTTATTTTTAGATATAAATGCAATCGTGTTTAACCTTCCCCTGGAAAATTCTCCTAAATCAAACTCCCAAACAGTCTTTAAAAGAAATAAGTTTAAACCTAAGTATGTCCCGTTTATCAAATAATAAATCTTTAAAAATATCTATGTGACATATATGATTCGTTAAATATGTCTAATTGGAAAAAAATCAAAAGAGAGAAAAGAATAGTCCAAAAATGACATTAGATATAAAATCATCGTAAAAAATATATAACGAGAGATGATATCCATCACACTACTGTCACAATTTTACTTTGAATGGAGTTTTGAACAGTCACAACTATTTGCGAAACTCTGGGACTAAATTCACAATTTTTTTTTCTTCTTGTAGAAACCATATGCCTAATTTTCATCATTCTCTAAATTCCTTAATACGTGTTACCTTAATATCAGTTGACCACTCTAAAAGTCGTAAATTATCACCCATCAAATAATTAAAAATCTAAATCATATTTGATGTTTAGGGTCATCCATTTATGATTCAATTGTTAAACCTGTAAATGTAAATTGGTGCAAACCTGATCTTTTATGAAATGCAATATATACATTGTTTATAGATGTTGTCTTTAAGTAAGTATCGACATGTGATATCCTTTTCCTAGATTAGCGGATACTCTTTGTGTGGTTTTGTTGATAATTTATGTTTTTCCGACAACCTAATGAGTTGTAACAATAGCTTACATAAACTACGGTGAGATTTATCAAATTTGTGTTTGATATGCTCTTTGCCTCGAGTTTGAATCCTTTTTTAGGTGCTTCAGCTCTCCGATCTTCTAATTTTCTGAGATTTCCTACTTCTAAATTTTCTTAGACCTATTTATTTATGATATTTCCTTTTTTATCGGAGCGATAATTGATTGCTAGTAACACGGTTTTTCCATTCCATGTTTCTCCATCCTAATTTTATCATTGATAAACGTTTAGGGAAGTCACTTGTATTTTTGTATGATCATTGGTGCAATAGTGTTTCTCTCTTTATTACTTTCACTATCACCTTATCATTTACCTATTCTTTGTGGATCTATGTGTTTGCTGGTATATTTAACGAGTGATTCAAGTTGCTGAAGTCTTTGGATAACAAGATAAAATTCTGGCACTTATGAAACAGATGTCAAGACAGATGTCCTAACAACACACAATGTTAAGACAAATGTTATAACATCTACTAACTGACAGCAAAATTATCAAAATAGATACTAAATGCGAAATCATAAATAACATAGTAAATTGTTAACCCAGTTCAGTGCAACAAGACCTAATATGAGGGCACTATGCCAAAAAGGCCTTTAGACAGCACACCTTAGACAACACTTTTATACAAAAGTGCTGCTATAAGTAAAATAAAAAATAAAACACGGAAACTGTATACGAAAATGAGTAAAAGCGATGCTAAAAGGCCGACCTTAGACAGCGCTGCTAAAATGGTTGCTTTAGAAAATGCTTTTTAAAAAGCGCAGGTAAAGGACCACATTAGCCAACGCTTTTGAGAAGCGTTGTCTAAAGTCAAATAAATTTATTAAAAAAAATCTCAAAGGCGCTGCTAAGTAAAAATTGAAAAGTTATAAAAAAAATTAATAATAAAATAATAAATAAAAAAGCTAAAAAGAAGTTGAAAAGGGATTAGGGTTCTGAGAAACATTTCACGTTTCTGAAAACCTTTCTTCACTCTCAAACAGAGAGCGGTGGCCGACTATCTCTCTCCAGCCCAGCTCTCACTCGATCTGCGATGTTCCCCTCCATCTCGGTTCTTCATCAACTCTGATCGTTTTGTGTAACGCCCGGAAATTTATTTATTCTCTTAATTTAGATGTTTGTGTTGTTAATTGAATTTTTGCGTTTTGAAGCGATTTAGTCGGTATTAGTTCAAGAAAGCGGATCGACATTTAATCGGAAATTTTAATATTTTTAGTATTAGAAATATTAATAAGCTAATATGTAGCGTTTTGGGATTTTTTTGAGTAATTGAGATTAAACCGTAAATATGAGTTATTGAGTATTAAACTGGTATATTAAATAATCAGATATTTTGTTTTAATAGAATAATGGTGGAATATTATTAGAAGTAGTAATTTGATTTATTTATTTTATGTTGAGGAGAATATTGGGTCTATTTTATTTTAGTGAGGAATAGAAATGTGGTGTTAGTATATTAAGCCCAAATATGTTATTAAATGGAAAAATAGGTTATTAGTGTAGAAAGGGGTTTAAAGAAGAGTAGAGAAAACCAGAAAAAAAATATAGAACCATTTGGAGAGAAAGGGGGCTAGGTCTTGAAGAGGAGAAACAAGCTTAGAGAGGTCCCAATTCAAGTGCCAAGATTGTAGATTTTTCTTCAATCCAAACAAGGTAAGGGTGGGGTTCTCGGCCTCCTATAATGGGGCTTATGAAATCTTGTATGTTGGGGATTAGGGATTTAGGGTATAAATTTGTTATTGTGTGTTGTTAATTTTGTTTTTGTTACTGTTTCAATTGTTGTTACTGTGTGTTGAAAGTGTAAATTTTGTGTGAAAAAAAAAGGAATGAAATGATGATGCTGAAACAAGTAATGGTGTTGGTTGTGTGATGTCCGGCAAGAATACTATGACGATCGACACCATACAAGAGGCACATCACATTTGTTCTATTTTGTCGGTTTTATCTATTGTTCCTACTTTTTGGTACTTAATATATTCATAGAAATAGGTGATGTAGTTTCATTGATTATATTGCGTATGTTTTGAAATAAGTGGAGATATAACAAATTGGTAGCATCACTTTACTTCTATGCATGTACAGTAGCTACCAAGTTTGTTAGACATAATAGATGGGTGATTCACAATCTAATAGGTGTACCATTTTAAAGTAGACCATTTACTAATATTTAGAATAACTATTTGGTACATCATATTAACTGATATACCACAATAATGCACATGCCCTGTACAGTAGTAGTATTAGAAATAAATTAGAAATTAACCTAATTCTTGTACAGGAAATATTCATAGATGGTAAATTAATAGTTGTGATAAATTGTTAGTAGCAAGATGTTGAAAAAGTTGAAAACTGTCCCGTTTGATTGAAATAGCCGATTTAAGCGGTATAATTAGTTGTCCGGAATTTGATGAAAATTTACGTGGTAGCTAAGTTTAATTAGTACATTAACGCCCGCTGCCAAACAGAATTTGCAATGCTTATTATATTATGCAATATTATGCTGGTTTGGAACATCAAAAATGTCAAAGTACAACATACAGATACTGCAAATTTCATGATTGTCACTGATCCTGCACATATGAGTAATCATTTCATGGCTTCATTTCAATTTTCATAAAGCATAAACACATGTAAAACACATGAAAAGATAACAAAAAAGAATGCATTCCCCTTTAAAGGCACTACATGACTCAAGATGTGGAAAATCTTTTGAGAACTTATTATCCCAAAAATTAATAAACGACAATGATGGTTCAGTCTGATAAATTCTACAACATTCCGAAAGACACATCATACATAGCCTGAATACACAACCATGCATTAAGGAGGAAAAAATGACATTTACATTTACCAAATACAGACAATAAAAAAAACAAACATGTTTTCAAAACATAAACGAATGAAATTAACACAAACCTTCCGTGTTAGTAGAAATCAAGCATAGTGGATTGAGATTCTGTAGCGGCTAAGACAACAAACATACTTGTTTCAATTCAAATTCTGTTTCAACAAAAATAACCTAAAATATTCAAAAAAATTTCTAACAATATTTCAGAAATTCCCCTCTAAACACAACATTAAACAATCTATCTCCCAATAATCAAAAAAGTAATTGACATTTACATTTAGATAAACCTAAAAACACATTACTTTCAAGATCTATATTGGAATCCCTAACTATTGTGCTTGTTCTAGAGATAGGGTTTTCAACAGATATTATTTTCAACACAACTGCACAAATCTAGAAGTTTAAGAACGTGGATACTCACCTTGAGTGAAGAGGAACCTGCGGCTTCCTAGGAAGAAACCGGCATGGGGGGTTTTTTCGCTCCAAACATTTATGCTTCCACAAATATGAAAGGAATAGAAGAAGTATTAAAACATGAATGAATGGAAAAATGAGAGAAGAAGAAAGACAGAGGAGTATTGTGGTCTGAGACATTAACCCGGCGGAGAGAGGAGGATAACAGCGAAAATGCTCTCGATGATGATCTTCTAAAATCTACAACAAGTTTTCATGAATGGGAACTCAAAAGCAACATCCTTCTTCACTCAGATTAGCGACGACCGGGGCAAATTAAAGGGAAGAGGAAGGTTTATCGGTGGAGCTTAGGGTTAGAGGGGAGAGCAGTAGAAAGGTTGAAGCGGCAAAGGGGAGAAGAAGAAGCAGCTTAGGGTTAACGGGGCAAAGGGGAGAAGAAGCGGTGGTGGAACTTAGGGTTGGAGGGGAAAGTGGTAGAAAGGTTATAATGAAATTAGGTTTTCTTTTTTAAATAGGGTGGAAAAGAAAAAGCTTGTGAAAAAAATTAGGGAGGGAAATTGACGCGCTCTCAATTAATCTAATACTTGCAATTAGAAAAGAAAAATAATTAACAAGAGGAAAATAAATAAAAAAGAGGGTAATTCAGGCGGGGTATATATTTTCGAGTTTGGGCCACAGTTTGAAGTGAAAATTATAATGTCGCGGTTTTTCTTCGCGGCTTAAAATATCTACAGTTTGTTAACGGTGGAAAAATAAAGAAAAGACCACAGTTTTACACCCTGGATTCAATTTTTCAAAACATATGTCTACGATTTGAAAATCCTGGCCAAAACTTGTATGTGGCCACGGTTTTTGAGTTGTGGAAAAATTTAGCGTGGCCGTAGGCCAAAAATGTTGTAGTGAGACAAAGATTTTGACGTAGGCGAAATCTTGAGAATAAAATAAAAGAAATATAGTAAAGGTGCAATAACTGTAAAAAGACTTTGGTAGTGGTTGAAGTTAAAAGGACTGAATTTAAATGCAAAAAAGTAATTTAAAGGTAAAATAATTGGAATTAAATAAAATGGTGTTTGCATAAATACATTGCTCCCAATCAACCTCATTTCTCACTTCACACAGATACTTTAAGTATAGTGAGTTTTATAGTAAAAATGAATTACAAAGGATGTGATGAAACTCAACTCCTTGCAGTATAAGAGGGAGAAATATCAATTACATTGAAAACTTGAGAGAACGGTCAATAATTAGTGAATATTTAGAATTTACAGGAGCATAGTTGAACGGTCAATAATTAGTTGCAGACGAATTCCCAACACATTTAGTCTCTAATTTTCATTTTTTTTCTTCCATGAATCATACACACATACTAACTTATGAACAATATCATTATTACCTTAGAGGATTTTAGAATGATTTTGGTTCACATACTCTTTCCTACTATAAAAAATATACTCTTAATTGAGCTCCCAAATTGTGTTGGAACAACATGATGAGCATTTATAGACACATCACACCTATCTTTCATGAGATATTTTAGTATAATAAGCTTTCAATAATCACAAGGTTTATTAGCCATCGAGTTTTGGTTTCAATCATCGACAAGGGCATTAACCAGAAATGTATTTTCACCGACAAGATCAACCTAACTTCTGTTAATGGTGACATGTACTATTTGTCAATCTCCTTATGCTAATGCTAGCTAGCTTATATGGAGAAGCAGATCGACAACACTCGCAATGACAAGATCCTTATTTTAATATATGTATCTATTCATATGTCACCATTGTAATAATATGATACCTCCAATGTAAAGCTGTAATATGAAATAAAATGAAGCACAAAGAAAATATCTTTGGACTTATGCGAAAATAATGTTCGACATGAAGCTGTAGGAATCCTGAGAAGCTGTTCAGAATTAGCCATTGGACGAGAAGAAGAGAATTCATGTTCGACATGAAGATACTATAAGCGATATCCATGGATTCGAATGTTCAACCAATGATGCAAGAGTTGGCTTGATCGACGAGGCCGTGGTGAGTGGTCCGTAGTCTTGGAAGGAAGAGTGAGCTCGACAACGCGCAGAGGATTTGGCGACCTTCCTGCCCTTGAGCGATTAGGCCAGGGTCATTGGGTCGTCAAAGAGTTGACATGGATTTGACCGTTCCTGTAACAACCTTCTAAACCCCGCGACAATCAAATAAATATTTCAGAGTGCATGAAACAAGGGTGCCACAATTCAATTTAAAAACAAACATCATACATCATTGCCATGCATTCACTGAGGAAATTCAGCATAATTCATCATAACTCATAAAATAATCTCATGTCAACACAGCGGATATCCAACATTCGGATGAGTATAACATCTTTAATACTACATCCCATAATACAACCAAGATCATAAAAATAGAGTTATTAAAACGTGAACTCTAAGCTAGCGTTCCCCAGTGTTACAATTATCAGAGCATGACACTTGACGCTAAACTAACACACTAACTCATGAGCTAATCCTCACCAAGTCGAAAGCTGCTATCTTCAATCTGAAAATGTCAACATGTAAGGGTGAGTCTCATTCGAAATTAATAAGTATTATACTGTCATAAGTAATAAAACATCATAGCATTATCATTCACCCAATCACAACATGTATTCAGATTTATAACAACTGATCAAGCACCAAAAACAAACACATCACCAAGTATAACACACAATCGTTTTATCATACTATATTATCATGCACATGAATGAACTGACACTATGCATGTGGTACCATACATGGGCTAAACCCATCCAACTGATATATACATCATCAAGATACAGTCCAACGGGCACAAATTCCGCACAATGGGAATTATGCCCACCATTTGATCCACAACATCACCGGGATCCATCACCAAAATGCGTATGAATGAATGCACACATATGACATACTTACAACATCACCGATCCGATGAATAACATCCTCTCACATAACTCAACATAGTTATCACCAACAAGTATGTACATGTATTATGCATCCAAGACAACACAAACCTTCCGTGTTAGCAGAAATCAAGCATAGTGGATTGAGATTCTGTAGCGGCCAAGTCAACAAACATAATTGTTTCAATTCAAAATCTGTTTCAACAAAAATAACCTAAAATATTCAAATTTTTTCCCAACGATATTTCAGAAATTCCCCTCTAAACACAACATTAAACAATCTATCTCCCAATAATCAACAAAGTAATTGACATTTACATTTAGATAAACCTAAAAACACACTACTTTCAAGATCTATATTGGAATCCCTAACTATTATGCTTGTTCCAGAGATAAGGTTTTCAACAGATATTATTTTCAACACAACTGCACAAATCTAGAAGTTTAAGAATGTGGATACTCACCTTGAGTGAAGAGGAACCTGCGGCTTCCTAGGAAGAAACTGGCAAGGGGGTTTTTCCGCTCCAAACATGTATGCTTCCACAAATATGAAAGGAATAAAAGAAGTATTAAAACATGAATGAAGGGAAAAATGAGAGAAGAAGAAAGACAGAGGAGTATTGTGGTCGGAGACATTAACACGGAAGAGAGAGGAGGATAACAGCGAAAATGCTCTTGGTGATGATCTTTAAACTCTACAACAAGTTTGCATGAATGTGAACTCGAAAGAAACATCCTTCTTCACTCAGATTAGCAACGACCGGGGCAAATTAAAGGGAAGAGGAAGGGTTAGCGGTGGAGCTTAGGGTTAGAGGGGAGAGCGGTAGAAAGGTTGAAGCGCCAAAGGGGAGAAGAAGAAGCAGCTTAGGGTTAGCGGGGCAAAGGGGAGAAGAAGCGTAGACATTCATTTATTTTTAAATTCCTTTATTTGGATAGTGTCGTAAAATGAATCATTGTTAAATTTCTAAGGTCATATTCATAATTTTTTAATGTTTTGGGCCAAATTTAAAATATAAAAAATAGGGACAAATTTACATTTTTTTAAAATTTGATGTGACTAATTTGTAAAATATGAATATTATTAAGGATTTATTTGTAATTTTTGAAAAAATTTAGAAGAATTTAAAATTTTTATAAAAAATGAGGACCGTCTTGCAAAATTTGAAAAATTATTAATCAAGAATTTAGTTCATATTATAAAGAGTGGATGAGCAATTTCAAATTCTTTACTTATTAGTGTCATTTGAAATTCATTATATTTAACTTGAATAAAATACTTCATAAATTTATATCATTATTAATTCTCCATATTTTAATCCAAAAACTAAATTTTGATCTTGTCTTTTTAAATTCCTTAAAAAAATTACTTTTCCAAATTAAAATGCATCATCCAAACCCCGCTCTTAAGTTAATGTTAAAATTTAGTTGAAAAATAGTACATTGTGATACTTTCAAATAATGATACTTTGGTTGAGTAATCTTTTGGGGGATAAGACAAAACCACGTCCTTTACTTAGCTTTATATCCGCATTGTTATGTTTATTCATATATCTGCAATACAAAGCAATATCAATATAACCGATCAATCACTTAAAACAAAAGTTGAAATCACAAAGCAAATTCAGTTATCCAATTACCACATGAAATTCTCAGAGGTGAATAGGTTCATAATACAAGAGTTAAATATTTACTTCAATTTTGGACAATTTGCACTATGGCTTCAATACAATACAATTTCATTGGTGAAATTCAACTCCTTGTAGTATACGAGGGAGAAAACTCAATTTCATTGAAAACTTGAGAGAGTAATTCATGCAATGCAATATACAGGGGAACATTTGGCACTTAGAGGAGCATAGTTGAACGGTCAAGAATTAGTTACACCCATACTAAATCAAGAAGAATTTCATTATTACCTTTGAGGATTTTAGAATATTTTTGATTCACATTCTCTTTCCTACTATCTAAAATACACTCTTAATTTAACTGCCAAATTGTGTTGGAATAATATGATAAGCATTTACAGACACTCAAAACAGTTAAGACTTGTCTTTCATGAGAAATTTTAGTGTAACTCGAACGCAATCATCAATCAATCAATGAACCATATTAGTTTGTAACAAAACTAATACACATAAATAATACCAACAAACTTACAATAATCATAAGGTTTCTTGCACGTCACTATTTTGTTTCAATCACCGACAAGGGCAGTAATAGAAAAATATCTTTTCACCAATAAGATCAACCTCGCTACACGTACTATTCATACATCCCTTTAGACATGTATCGAAATATGTTGAATGACTAAAGAGAACAATTCTATGATATTTAGTACATTGCATGCGTCGTTGACACGATATCATTGACATTCCATGCGTCGTTGGACTACTATGTTGAAACCTCCGATGCTTATATTAAAAAATTATTAATCATGTTCAAAGTCCCATGCTAATGTAGCTACCTTTTGTGGAGGAGTGAATCGACAACAATCACAATGACAAGCTCCTTATTTCAATATATGTGTCGGGTCATATAACACCATTGTAATATTGTGATACCTCAAATGAATAATTAATAAAGTTCAACAATTGCTATAATTTTAAACAATCCATACATTCCAATGATAATATTATCCTTAATTTATGCCTAAAAAGAAAGAACGGTGATATTAAGAAGGTATAATTTCAACATAAACAAAACAAATAGGAAAATCCTTATGTTCCTTTTTAACAATTCTTCAATCACAAGTTCAAAAAACAAATATTTGTTAATCACAAAAAGAAAGAACAAAACAGCATACCAAATTTTTTACCAACAAGTTGTTGTATCTCCAATATGTGTAAAATTAAAATGTACGAGGCACTTTAGAAGATGGTTTAAAGTTTTAAACACGAGTTCAAAAAAGAGAATCAGAATTGAGGAAACTACAAAATCCTGTAACTAAATTTTTTCATGAACTATAAATTAATTTAATTTATCAGTTGCATTGTCTATGTTGTCATCAGTCTGTGCTATGTTATCCCTCCCTTGGGCATTATCCTAATTCTGCTTGATTGTCGGGTCTATCAACAATCATCCTTTATTCAATGAATACTTATTACACCTCTGATCTTATCTTAATTTGTTGTGCTAATAAAAACCACAATTACATTAGTGTTTTAAGAGAGCATCTTTCTAGCTCTAAAGTGAATATTTATAAAAAAGTTTAATATGTTAACCACTTTGAATTCATGAGAGAGCATCTTGGTAGATCCAAAGCAATTATCATATTTTTTTTTTATAAATCTTTAATTTAGAGCTACTAAATTTAATGTGGGTTTCATTAATATAACAAACGAAGACAAGATTAAATGTGTTATAAGTAACCATTGAAAAAAGGAAGGATTGTTGATGATCCAACAAACTAACCAAGTTGGGCTAAAGTCCAAGGTAGGGACAAAAAAGCTTAGGTAGATGAAAACATGATCCATGCCAATGAAAATTAAATTACTTTATAATATATAATGAAAGAGTATATAAACAAATGGTGATTCTCCATTATTTAATTTTTACGAAAAGAAAAACATGATCTCGACAAAGTGACACCATAAAAGAAAATAATTTTTGACTTTTGATGGAAAATGGTCAGTATTACTATTATTTTTGTACAAAGCCATACAATAATTTTATTATACTTGCTTTTGTTGATTAAGGCTTTGTAAACTTATTTATATACAATTGAGTCTTGATAAATCGCTATGCATTAAAAACAAATCAATAAACATGATAACCTCTAATTAACAAGCGTACTCATTAATATCAACATGATATCCATTTACTAACAATCAATGGTAAACCATAATCATCTACCTCTTAAAGAGAGTAACATGTTAGTGTTTAAACTTTGTATTATTTATTTGAACATTTTGCTTAAACATTCTCCTTGCACATTACATTATATGATTACAAGTCTCATTCACAATATTGAAACAAGCAAAAGATATATGTCCGAAGTTGGAACATCTAATAATGTTAGGTACCTAAATTAAATCATAACCTATATGAATGACTAAATCACAGCAAGGCTAATTCTAATTTAGCCTAGTTTAATTTTTTACGCGTGAGAATGTTTTTTATATGAGAATGAAATGAATAATTACTGACTATTAGATTAAATATAAAAGATTGAGATTAAATAATCAATCTCATATAATTATTGATTGAATCATTAATAAATCTAATGGTCAATAATTATTTCTTTCATTCTCATATAAATTGTTTAGGGTTATAATACAGTATACATTTGATAAATAAAAAGTTCAAAAGAACATTAAAATACACAAAAAGTGGAAGCAAGCAATGTAGTACCTATGTTTGAGTCATCCTCCACAATTGAATCACCACCATC